>NW_026460848.1:0-63258 GCF_021730395.1 Mercenaria mercenaria | reverse complement strand
GATCGTACATGAGTTCCTCGTGTACTTTGATTTTTGTAATATAGTGGTTTTAACAAGTGCACCGGTAACAAGTAAAAATGCAAACAATGGACTCTGTAGAAGAATCATTGGAAAGAATGAATGGCAAACAATCTTAGTCATAATATTGATTGACAGCGAATGCTAATGACTTCAAGTGACACAGAAAGGTTTCAAATTGTATGTTGTAACTGTAATTTCCTATCAATTGAAATCCTCTCGAAGCTTGTAAAATTATTGCTTTAAATTTGGACAAAGCTCGCTGTCTTTGCCATTCGCCTGCTGCTAAAGGGGCAAAATAAAATAATCGGTGTAAGTTATATTTAAATGGTACTTCCAATCAATAAGTTCATACTTTAAAAATCACGTCAGAGAAATTTGGGCTGTTTTGAAAAATGAAAATAGTGGCAAAATTAGATTATGTTTTATCTTTACATGAAAATTGCCGTTAGCTAACAACGTCAATACGCCGATATTCGGGAGTACTCCGAACACTGTATTGTCACAATTTTGTTCCAGTTCACGTAAAGAATGGGTAGAGAATAAGGGTGCTCTTACACTGTTTAGCTATAGATACTGCTGTTATAATGAAGTGTTAGTAGGTGTCTACCTTACCTGTGAGAGGTCCCGGGATCTAGTCCCGGTCAGGGCTTAAATATTTGCATTCTGTTACAGCATGTATTTGAAGGTTATCAGACTGTTGAAGATGTTCTGAATTATTAGCGAACAGCATAATGGATCTTTGTTTAGCAACCTGATCACTGTTGAATGTAAAATGAAATACACCCAAATAGAAACTATCCAATATATTATGTCCCTTTGATGTGTCTACATGTCCAAGAAGAGTTACATTTCCTTGATCACAAATGTTTCTTTAATATGAAAATATTAAATACTCATAACTATACACTCCTGGTTAAAATATTGCAAAGATATCTATTTTTGAGAAATGTATGGACATTTGCCTGCATTTCAAATCTTTAAAACTTCATTCCTATGTTTTGAACAAAAATAGGTACTATCTCTAAAATCTGAACAGTATAATGTTTGACTATCTTCTACTGATTTAACAGGTGTGTAATAGAAAAAACCATCCTTGGTCAGTGATTGTCAGACTAGAAGGCGAGCCATATAACAGGGAGACATTTGAAATGGTATGTGTAGGATTGTGTTCAGTCATTCTGTCGCATAAGTTTGTGGGATGAACTACTTTGACATTATTAAAGGGATTCCACATTTAAGCTTTACACACCCACTGCAGATGACATTTCAATCTCGACTATTTGTATAGTGAGAGCTATTATACTCAAACAGGCGTTGGCGTCAGCTTCACACCTTGTTTAAAACAGTAAGCCTGTTGGCGGCATGTGAATCTGCCTTTGCGACCATTGCAGACCAAGGTCAGCTTGCACATCTATGCAGGCTGATCTTGGTCTGCACTAATTTAATTCAGCTAGTAAATTGTCAGTGAACACCTCTTCAAATAATAAATGCTACTACCCAAATTGAATGATGTACCAGTCCATTTTTTAAATTAAGCAGGGTAAGGGTTATTATCTCAGTAGATATTGCATGTTTTGGGTTAAAACTTCACTCAAACTTTCATAGCCATCAAACCTACTGAAAAAACCAAGTAATATCTCTTGATTGAATCTCATTGCAATTATATCCGTTTCTCGATTAAAAGAATTCAGTTACATTTTTTAAGCAACTATACAGTTGTATCAACAAAATCCTTCCCAGTCATCAGACATACTGAAAAAAACAAGTTAGACAACTCCTGGTTGATTTGGTTCAAAGTGTTCTTATTCTGTTCAGAAAAATTTGGTTAAATGGTTAAAGTTTTGAGAGAAACTTATTATAAGCTGTTTGCCAGTAGAAAATATGTGTTGGATTGAAACCTCACACAGTGCTTCCAGTCATCAGACCTTAGGCTACAAGAATAACAAAGTTAGAAATTTGTTATTGTTTGTAATGAAATAACTTGGTAACAGAAGTTTTGTCAAGTTAGGGCCCTTATTCTGCTTAGAAGCTGTTGAATAGTCGAGCACATTGTTTTATGGACAACTCTTATATTAAAAAATACTGACATTGACTCCAAGGCTTTTGACGTGAGTTTTAAAACCATCCTCAGAATCTAGCCTTGCCATTGGTCAAACTTTAGGTTGCCCTTAAGATCAACCAATAAAATGTAAGAGTTAAGAGTCTGGTTTCGAAACTTAATATATTACCTTGAGTCCTTGTTTAAGCCAACTGACTCTAAGAAATCCACAAAACCAGTTTATTTCCATGTAAATAACTTATGAGATTGTTTGGAATCTATAATAAACAATGAAATGCTTTATAATTAAATGTACTTTTTAGCAGTATACATAGCATAACCCTTAACCTGCTGGTAGCAAATGATTCTGCCTTTGCTAATCATGGTCTGCACTGTTTGCCATTCAGTCAGCATCTTTTTGTAAGCACCCCTTTTAACAGTTAATGGTACTGTCCAAATTGAAAGTTGGACAAGTTCATTATAGAAATTAAGCAGGGTAAGGGTTAAGGTTATATGATGATATATTTTAGATTGTCAAAGAGGAATGGGAAGACATTGAAGAATTACCCCCTGTCCAGTATTACATGGGATGTTTCTGTCACGCAAGAACAAAGCTTTTCCATAACCTATATCATTTTGGACATTATCTGTATTTTAGATGCAAGAAAATGGTAAATAAATGTATCTTACATCTTAAAGTACTAAATAATGTTTGTAGCAACATTGTGGTATTCCTTTCTACCCAGTTGGTTCACTTTTCCCCTTAAATTTTGTGTTACATCACCACCTTTTTACAGCTACACAGCAGCGAAGACTGACGTTTATTTGGTTAACAGACTTAGTGTATGTGGAATCTTGTTTACAGAGCCGAATGCTCTTGCAATGTTATTATACGCAAAATCTTGTTTACAGAGGTTGTGGCTCTTGCAATTTAGTTTATGTAAAATCTTGTTTACAGAGGCTATTGCTGTTGCAGTGTTAGTTTATGTAAAATGTTGTTTACAAAAGCTATTGCTCTTGCAATGTTTGTATGCATTGAATCTTGTTTACAGGGGCTATTGCTCTGCAATGTTAGTATATGTTGAATCTTGTTCACAGAGGTTGTTACTTTTGCAATGTTAGTATATGTAGAATCTTGTTTACAGAGGTTATTACTATTGCAATGTAAGTATATGTAACATCTTGTTTATAGAGGTGCTCTTGCAATGTTTGTATATGTAGAATCTCCTTTGCAGAAACCGTTGCTCTTGCAATGTTAGTACACATAGAATCTTGTTTGCAGACACTGTAGCTCTTGCAGTGTAAGTAAAGGATGTAAAGAAAGTTCGTTCCGGTTTAGCCAACAGATGTATTATTTTACCGAGATGTAAAGGACAACAGGAAATGTACGTACCATTCACTGAAAGACTACAAATAACCATGTTTGGGGTATTGCAGTTGGATAAGTTGAGATAAGTGTACATAAAAGAACTGTCCTTACACCCTTTATATGTAGAATCTTAGTATATGTCGAATCATGTTTACAAAGGCTGTATCTCTTGCAATATTAGTATACATAGAATTTTGTTTACACATACTGTAGGTACCCGCCCGCTTCGTTCAGGGAGAGCGCAGATCTACGGATCGCGGAGTCGAGAGTTCGATCCCCGGACGAGGCGTATGTTCTCCGTGACGATTTGATAAAACACATTGTGCCTGAAATAATTTGTCCTTCACCTCCGATTCATGTGGGGAAGGTGGCAGTTACTTGCGGGGAACAGGTTTGTACTGGTACAGAATCGAGGAACTCTGGTTAGATTAATTGCCCGCTGTTACATATCTTAAATACTGTGAAAAAAACGGCGTTAAACCCAAAACAAACAAACAAACAGATACTGTAGCTCTTGCAGTGTTAGTATATGTAGAATGTTAGTATATGTAGAATCTTGTTTACAAAGGCTGTAGCTCTTGCAATCTTAGTATATGTAGAATCTTGTTTACAGTGGCTATTGCTCTTGCAATGTTAGTATTCATAGAATCTTGTCTACAAAGGCTGTAGCTCTTGCGAATTTAGTATAATGTAGAATCTTTTTACAGAGACTGTTGCTCTTGCAATGTTAGTATACATAGAATCTTGTTTACTGAGGCTGTAGCGATTGCGATGTTTGTTTGCATAGAATCTTACCTACAGAAGCTGTTACTTTTCCAATGTTAGTTTTCAGGGAATCTTGTAAGAGGTTGGAATAGGCCCCAAAAACTCAGTATATTAATGTGTGTGAAAATGACAACCACTGACCGATTAATAAAGAAATAATTTAAGAATATTTTGAATTATGCAAAATCTCAATCGTTCAATGTTGTTTCGTTTATTTGCTGACTCAAATAATTGTTTAACTTATATTGCTGGAAGTAATACTTGATACTTATCATCTCCCACTCATAGTTTAATCTCTTTATAAATAAGACTTGCATAAAGTATACATAATTTTATTAAATCATAATACATAGTGGTTATCTGTATGATTATATTAATATGCAAAGGGTAAATTTTTATCCCACCATACCACCCCCCTCCACCCCCTCACGAACAACGAAGTTGTAAGTGGGGTAGACTGGTTTCAGGTTGTCTGCCTGTCTGTCTGTCTGTCGACACAATCTTGTGCGCACCAACTCTTCTCATCCGCTTGACATATTTTTTTTAATTTAATTTTTACATATACAAAGCAATACACAATTTTCAATATTCTACATGTTTTTACATTGTTGTACAAGACGAGGTTACCAATCTTCGGCATTGCTTACAGGGTAAAGAAGAAAAGGAATACAAGAATTAGGAAAGGAGAGTAGAAGAGTGGTGACGTTTATGAGAATTTCTAATCTGAGCGTTGTTAATGTGTTTCGAAACTTGTATTTATATGTATATATTCTCTGTTGACTATTTATATCACTCCATTTAGGATTATGCGTAGCTAGTTTATTCTTAGTTTGTGCATTTTACTTTCAGTTTGTTTTCGTTGTTTTATTTCTGATAGGAAATTTGCAGTATGTGGTTTGTGCTTGTTCTGATTGCATTTATATAAGAAATGTTTGGCCATTATTAGTATGAAATTTGCAATATCTTTTGTTTTCGCATTACATACTAGACCAAAAGCTATTATTCTGTAGTCAAGTTGTATGTTTATATTGTTATCATGTAAGAAACGTGTGACGTCTGACCAGAATACTTTACTTACTGGGCATTCCAAGAACAAGTCAATGAGTGTTTCAGTATGCATATTACACAGGTTCAAAAGACTTGAATTCACAATTATGCATTTATGAAGGAAGTCATTTGTAGGAAGGGTACGTTTTACGAACCTGTATTGGAACGCTCTTAGCTTGGTGTCCGAAAGGGGTTCATGTAGATAAGAGGCCATTCTAAGCTTTCATATAAACTATTCCATTTATTTTCAGATTTGTTAATTATTTTTTATTGCGTTTCAAATGTGTCAAGTACAAAAATTTATTTGGTTTACGTAACTTTATGACCTGTTGAATGTAGGAACTTTTTGTTTGTTCAAGTCTTTTTGTTTGTAATTATGCCTTCCATTGTCTAGGAATGCTTGAAATACGAGAGATATATTTTAAGTAATCAGTTGTGGGGATACCATACAATCTTTTTTAAGCCATCAAAAGTATGCATCGCCTTATTGTCTATATCATATAGGTTTTTTATGTTTTATTTTGCCTTTAGAATGCCATGTTTTGAAATAGACCGTTTCGTGATTTATTTTTATATGTGAATTATTCCAGATAATTTGATTGTTTATCTCTGTTATGTCGGTTTCAAAGTTTATTTCTGCCCAACTGGTTGCAATATCTTTTAAAAATCTATTGTGTATTTTTTTATCAAATCATCTTTCGAACAGTTTCCTGCAAATAAAAGAATTTCACCATAAGCCTTAATTCCATTTAGATAACTTTGTTTCCATTTTGCAGTATCATCTTTAAATATTCGTTTTAACCAGCTACATTTGATTGATGCAAAGTATGACCTAGCATTTATCGTTTTTACCCTCCGTCTTTATAATCTTGTGCAATAACGTTTCTTGCAATTTTCTCAGGTTTTCCATCCCATAGAAATTCATACAATGATTTTGTTGTTAAACATTTTAGATGATTGACACAATTTAATGAAACAATCAGTAACAACAGTAATTGTGCATGGTGCATGTTAGGTTCTTTCAGGATTTTTTGCAGAGTTGCAGGACATTTTGTTACTATACTGTATACATGGAGTATGCATATACAATCTTGTGCGCGCCTAATCTCATGAACCCATGAACACAATTTAATGAAACTTGACGCAAGTGATCAGTAGTAACTCTTGTTGTGCATGGTGCATATAAGGTTCTTTCAGAAACAATTTTTGTTTTTCGTTACTATGCTATATACATAGAGTCTGCATATGAAATCTTGTGTGCGCCTAACCTCCCGAACCATTGCACACAATTTAATGAAACTTCACACAAGCGATCAGTACTAATCTTACTTGTGCACGGTGTATGTTAGGTTCTTAGGCGTTATGGGACTTCGCTTTTTGTTACTATACTATATACATACAGTCCAAATAATTATGCAATCTTATGTGCGTCAAATTGCAATGTACTGTGTCAGTGCGTGTGGGGGGTACATTCATCACCTTCAGTAATAGCTCTAGTTCTTCAAAAGCCATTTTTTTGTTCTTTTACCTACTACTGGTATGTTTTATTTCGATGCAGTACATGTAATCAACAAAATCTATCTCAAAATACCTGTAAGAAATTCACATAAACACATAATCTGGTTTGTCAAATACTCATTATAATAAGCTGTATTTTTAGTGGCTCTTGATAACAAAGTTTCTCAGTCATACAAAACTTTGTTGTTGATTCTACATCTGCATTTCTTTTCATTTGTTTAGAAGCAGTCACATGATTAATAAACTGAAGTGGTGTGGAGCCAAAAACACGTATTGACCTCCACCTGTGACTGCATGACCTTTTGATGTCAAAATAATGTGATGTTGTGCATAATTTACTGGGAAAAATGACCAACAGCTGGAAATATTTTCATTTGATTTCTCTTTATCCATTAACCTTCAAGATGTTGGAATTAAAAATAAAACAATTGTTGCCTTTTATGTTCGGTCCATGTGTGGATTTATTGACCTGGAAAAATTGTATTTATCGAGGGCGAGTTATTTTTTTGGCAAGTCGATAAATCCTTATACTGACCTCAATTAAAGCCAATAATTGTATAATATCCTTCAGTTGTGAACAACAACTGTCACATATTTATATACTGAATCGTTGACGAATTGAAAGTCATTGCCGATGATTTGTTAAGACTTACATAACAGAATTGTTACAGACTGATTGACCGGCACACCAATATCATTTTTAGATTGCCATATTTTACAAATAATACGAAAAATGAATTTAATTTTATGGGGGTTTTTAATAAGCACTGTTTCCATATGGTAGCATATGAATTTGCACATATTTATAAAGTAGCATGAACAGAATCGACAAACATTGGGGTATTTTTGCCAGCCTTAGGAACTCTGGTATGAAGGACTGTATATAATAGGTGGATGGCCTGACATGCATCAACATTATTACTAAACATCTCGTCTTAAACAACTGGTCAGAATGACACCAAACTTGATTTGTAGTATTCTGGCATGAACCTCTCTCAGATTTGTTAAAATGGTTTTAGGTTTTTTCATGGCCTACGGAAGCAAATAAAAGAAAAACTTTTAAATGAGTTGTTCTCATTAACCACATGACAGATCTTCACCATATTTGGTCTTTAACATTTTCGTATGGTCCTCCCTCATATTTCTTCAAATATTTATGTTTGACCTGGTTTAGGGGGCACTAGAGTAAACAATAGAAAACGAAACCTTAAGGCAACTTCTTCTAATGAACCACATGATGGTTCTTCACCAGACTTATTCTGCAACATCCTTGTATGAACAACTATCAATTTTGTTCATATGTTCTGCATAGTCACTTTAGGGCTAGAAATAGAAAGACTTTCAAATGGATTTTCTCATTAATTGCTTGATGGATTGTCATTACACTTAGCCTATAACATTCTTGCACGAACTTCTAAAGTTTGTTGAAATGATCTTTCTTGACCACCAGAGCTGAGAAATGAAAATCCTTTAAACAGTGTCTGCTAATAATAATATTCCCCAAACTTGTTCCCTGGCATCCTTTCATGAACCTGCCTTTATTTTGTTAAGATGGTTTATTTGGGGCTTCCAGAGCTAGAAATAGAAAAAATGTTCCTAATAACTACTTTACATGAAGAGCTTGAAAGATCTTACCTAAACTTAGTCCTTAGTATCCTTGAAAGGACCTTTCCCAATTTTATTTAAATGTTTCTGCATAAACTTGATAGACCAAACTTGATCTGTACTACTCTTGGTCGACTTTCACAAGTTTGGTTTAATGGTTAAACATCTTAACACCTATTATGGCCATCAAAGCAAAATATAGAAAGACTTTATATTACTTGTAATGAGCTGCTTAATAGATGTTTACCAAATCTGGTTAAAAGCAAGTTCAAACGGTCAAAGTCATCATATCCTCAGGTAATCAACTTAGGCTCTTTATGACCTTTTGTTGATAAATTACAATGTCAGTATGATTTTATTTTGCTGTATTTCCCCTTAAAAACATATAGGTGTTGTTACTGTCCCTACTGAACAACTAATAATAGTTTGGTTTATTTTCAGCTGGAGGAGCTTGGTAGTGCGAATACTGACACTGTGGCCACAGATAAGTCATTGTTAAATGAGGTAATAAATTTTCTTTCATTTTATCTGTCATAGGAGTTATTTTTTCTTCCAAATTCAAATAGCTGTTGTATGTATTTTTCTCTGATTTGAATGATATCTATTATAAATTCTTAGGGGACGCGGCTCTTTGTCACTGAAGTTGCTTTTTTAAGTAATATTCTGGAAATTATTACATAACTATTATGCAACTGACATTATACAACATATGTTACCCTGGTGATCAAGACCATAACATTGGACTTGCTTTTAATTTCGAGAATATCACTTAATTGGACCGGGTCATAAAAATTACTGAAGCATATAAGATGTCTTTGATGTGATATATTTTAATGCCCTTCGGTCATCAACGCCATAATTAGTGTGCACTCAGATTAATATATCACGTGGCGGAGCTGTTTTTTGAATCAAAAATAAACATAACACACGATACCTAAACTTTTACATAAAATCTATTAGAATGTCCTTTGGAGCTTTGATAGACATTTCCTTTTAAAACGATGTTCATATGGATATAAAAATCTAAATTCATAAGATCTGGATCAAATCAAAGACGTAAATTACTGTGGGAATTTATTCACTTAAGGAAAATACCTAATATATCTATAATGTTTGTATTCTGGATCATTTTCAGATTCTTAATACAATCAAATATGTACTGTGCGCAGAAATCATTAACCTTCAATTAATAGAATAATTAAATCAAACTTGAATTCCGCAAAAAAAGATCCTGATCTAACAACAGATAAAGAATGTTAGTGTAGAACATCCCTCCCCGCTACCAGCCTCATCTCTGTTTAATTTGACTGCGGCGGTTACCAGCCAAACCACTTTAATATTGTTAATTAAAAACTAAAAGTTAAAGCATCCACAGAAATAAAAAATAACGGTTTTAAGATGATAATTATCTATTTGAATACATAATGCTTTTATCCCCATTTGGGTATTATTGGATTCAAAATCAAAGATGGGACTGCTTCCTTCTTTGTTAAAGTTAGCATAGGGGACTGTAGGGGACTTTAAAGGTGTGTGCAGGGATGTGAGACAGGTACATCAGCTGGAATAAATCAGTAACCCCGTCGAAAATCTTTAGTTTTTGAATTTTAAAAATCCATACTTCAGCGTCTCTTAACTAAAATTTTAATTTTTAAATCATTCTATACATAGAGCGTGACGTCACACATTCCGTCTAACCTCTATACTAGGAACTGATAACTAGCCGATTTCGGATAATTGTACATACAGTAAAACATAGTTCCGCGGAGGAGGTGAAATTTTCAGAATTAACTTATTTTTGCATGTTTTTACAAGAAACATGAGTCATTGGGATTACTTAAACTTTTTAAACCGTTATCATTCTCTGACTCGTGTCATAGAATTCATTTTGACAAAAAGGAAAATCTACTTTTACTTCCTATACTGTATTAATCATGGACAGTGTAATACTGACAGGATATCAGTTTTCAACAGCACTATCATGAGTGAAAAACATGCAACCACATTTGTAAATTCCAGTTTTATTTGTACATATATTAAAGTTCATACACACTATTTTGCAGTCTAATTTTTATTAATTAACAGGCCTACTAAACATTGGTAACATATCAAACAAATACACTTTGGGTAAACATATAAATTCCTAAGCACAGACAACTTAAATACAATTTAATATTGATTGAAGCATTTGCTAGTCAATAGTATAAATAAGGTTAAGATATGAATACTGATTCAATAAGTAGTATATTACATGACTTTAGACATTAATAGTCACTATTATTCTCAAATATTAGACATATCATAAAACACAAACTGGACCAGAAATTAATGTAAGAAGTCATGTAATATTAGTAATGATTATTATAATGATATTATAACTGGTACACACATTAAAACATTTTATGTGCATCTGTTCACAACGAAGCACTGACCCTGAGGACTATGTATGGGAAAATATAAGAGTGAACTAAGTGTTGACTGAAAAAGGGCAATATTTATTTTGCCGAACAATACCTTAACAAATATATATTTTCACATATCTGGGCGAAAAATACCGCCTTTGCCGAACAATACATTAACAAATATATGTGTTCACATATCTAGGCGAAAAATACCGCCGAAAAATACCTTAACAAATTTATATTTTCACATATCTGGGCGAAAAATACTGCCTTTAACAAATAGATATGTTCCCATATCTGAATGAAGTTACAGCCCAATGCCATAATAAATATATATATTCACATATTAGGGCGGATAAAACCGCCGAAAGCATATCAACAAATGTAGATGAATTTGCATATTAAGAGAAATCTTTCAAAATTAGAAAATTGTCACTTGAAAGAGGAGGTGGAATGGGAGGTGGTGGTAAGATAAAACCAGAAATTAGCCAAAATAAAATTAGAGAAAGAAGCGTGCTATTCACTCTTGAATGCTGACGAAGAAGGAAGATGCCGTTTCCCGATTGGTTCAACGGTATCACGTGATAAAAGGAATTCCCAGACTGGCTTTTACCGTAGTACATAATTTAACATAATTCAGAATGGGACCAATTCGCCCCAAATGTACAACAATGACATAAATCATTTTATCTACCTATAAAATTCATTTATGTGCATCTGTTCACAACGAAGCACTGACCCTGAGGACTATGTATGGGAAAATATAAGAGTGAACTAAGTGTTGACTGAAAAAGGGCAATATTTATTTTGCCGAACAATACCTTAACAAATATATATTTTCACATATCTGGGCGAAAAATACCGCCACGAAAGACCAGGGAACAAGTGACCTGGGATGCCGCCCAGAGACACAGGGACAGATGCTTGAGTGTCATGGTAAATATCCATGTAACAGGTATGATGTGGGTGTGTAAACAAGTCTAAGAAGATTATAAGGTGAATTGCAAATGATTGCCGCCTAAGACAGATATTTCAGTCCGAAAAAAAAATATTATAGGATGGTCAGAAAAATATAAAACACATGAGTAATTGACTATGGTGTGTCTATAAATTTTGTACAAATCGTATAGAAACAAAAAGGTAGAACCATTTCGTTCAAATGACTAACACGAGACAAGCCAAGTTTAACAAAAAACAAGTTCAGTATTAAAAGGAAAACCGTTGCTACTGATGTCTCTGCTGATAAATGTTTCTTAAGCTCGAGCTCGTCAAGCAATGATAAATGACTATAGAGTTCGCAGCCTCAGCCAGTCGAGCTAAAAAGACACTTTGCAAACAATATAACATTGAAAGTTGCTGCTTAAAATTGACACTTTGAATATGCTTTAAAGCAACACAAATAAAACAACACAAAAAACTAAAACATTCAGCTTGCTGCCTAAGTCAGTCAAGTAATAAGAAAATATTCTGACTCGCTGCTTCAGTCAGTCGAGCAAATAAAACTGAAGAAAGTAAGCTCGTCGCCTCAGACAATCGAGCAGTACTGACTGTTTGTGTTTATTAATCGATGCACACCTTGTGTTTCATAATATCGAGCTAGTCGAGCAATGGTAAAAGACGATAAAGCTCGCCGCCTCAATCAGTCGAGCTAAAAGGACACTTTGCAAACAATGTAATATCTAAACTTGTTGTTTAAAATTGACACTTTGAATATGTTCTAAGCTCGCCACCTCAGACAGACGAGTAATTTATAAAAACAACAACAAAACAGACTTAAACATTAAGCTTGCTGCCTAAGTCAGCCAAGTAATGAGAAAAAGTTCTGGCTCGCTGCTTCAGTCAGTCGAGCAAATAAAAATTGAAGAAAGTAAGCTCGTCGCCTCAGACAATCGAGCAGTACTGACTGTCTTTGTTTATAAATCGATGCACACCTTAGGTTTCATAAGCTCGAGTTCGTCGAGCAATGGGAAAAAACGATAAAGCTCGCCGCCTCAGTCAGTCGAGCTAAAAAGTCACTTTGACACTTTGCAAACAGTATAACATCTAAACTTGTTGTTTAAAATTGATCTTTGAATATGTTCTAAGTTCACCACCTCAGTCAGTCGAGTAATATATAAAACAACAACAAAAAACAAACTAAAACATTAAGCTTGCTGCCTCAGTCAGGCAAGCAATAAGAAAAATCCTTGCTCGCTGTTTCAGTCAGTCGAGCAAATGAAAATTCAAGAAAATAAGCTCGTCGCCTCAGACAATCGAGTAGTGCATGTATAATTCCCACGGTACATAGCGAGACTGTTCATTCGACATATTTATATTATCATATAGATCTAGCCGTGCTTAATTCTTTCACTGTGACAGCCATTATAAACTAAAAACGAACACTTTTAATATATGTAACGCTTTGCTACCTGAGACAGACAATGAAGAAAGAAACTCAAATTGGTGGTAAGCCTTTAAATACCACTGGAAATGGTTGCTGAATATACCCGTCAAGACAGAATGTGATCTCTGAAAATCACACATGCCTATATAGCTGTTTTACAGGATCGTTTGTGATGTTTTGACGTATGTATTTTGTGTGAGCCTGTGACGACCAACGGCCGGATCATGGAATTTGTGTATTGGAGAAGTGCATGCCATGGGCCAAAGTTGTCCCTCTAACACGGAATGAGTGTGTTGTGGACGTAATGGGGTCAAGCCGATAGGCTTCTACACAGAGTTTGAGAATGCGTCGGATGAAAGTTGAAGGAACTGGATGGCCGCAGCGAAATCGTAATAAAGGACCCTTGCAAGTTGAGATTGTGTTTAAATATATCTGTAAGGCCCATAATGGGCACCGATACCTGCGTTTAGAACGGTGAAGTACTATCGTGAAGGGTAGGAAAAGGTCTTTCCGAAAAAGGACATTTTATGAAATTAGTACATTTATAAATCTGTTTGTAGTTTTCGTTGGAAAATATTCGGGTATTCAGATAAGATTAGAGGTTTGAGCATGAAGAAGGCGATGAGGACCAGTGTAACCAAGATGAAAACTATGGTGAAACCTAGTATTAAGTAGTCGTGACCTCATGATCCCCTTAAGTATCTTGACAAAACATTTACCCGTATGGAAATCGTAGGTTTGCCAACTATGCCCCTGTTTTTGATTACGATTGATGTTAAGTGTGGTTGTGGTGTTAACAAATTGTTGAATGTGTGTGGAAAAGGCTTAGTCTTCGCCAGTGAAGGCACAATGGCCAGAGTGATATGATCCTCTGTAGAACCCAGAAACGGGGCCAAGGGCATAGCGGCTCTCGGCATAAACATTGCCTGTTGTATGACCAGCAGATATTGTTAAGGAACTAGGTGTGTCTACGGAAGATGTTTCCTTAAAGAGAATTATTAGGGAAAGGGTGTGCATGTTGTTTTGTTTTTCTGCAAGAGGAAAAGCCATGTTTGGCAACAGTAATGCAAAGTCGATGAACTTGTTGTTCTTAATTGGTTTTATCATTTAGGGACTGCGAAACTGACAGCGTCCTTGGGGTGGAAACCGGTTCGACGAAGTATGTATGGCTACCAAGCATATTTCCAGCAAGTGATTTACATGTGAATTTACGGCATGAACTAAATTGTCTTGTTCCTCCTCACTGTTTGAATAGTCTGAAATTGACGTATTTTCGTAAACTGTCGACGATACCTCGTTGTTTGTTTTAGGCACAACATGCTGGTGTACCGTCTGGTGCTATAAATGAGTATCTGTCTCGTGGTAGCAGAGCGTTTTTGGCGTTCCATCTGTAAGAAGAACATAATAATATTAGAACACTGAGAAAAATGACGTACGCCAGAACATAGTCTGGAACCTCAGAATATAGTCTGGAGCCTCAGAACAAAGTCTGGAACCCCAGAACACAGTCTGGAACCTCGGAACATAGTCCGGAACCTCGGAACATAGTCTGAAACCTCAGAACATAGTCTGGAATCTCAGAACATAGTCTGGAACCTCAGAACAAAGTCCGGAACCTCGGAACATAGTCCGGACCCTCAGATCATAGTCCGGAACCTCAGAACATAGCCTGGAACCTCAGAACATAGTCTGGAACCTCGGAACATAGACCGGAACCTCGGATCATAGTCCGGAACCTCAGAACATTGTCTGGAACCTCAGAACATAGTCTGGAACATCAGAACATCAGACTGGAACATCAGAACAAAGTCTAGAACATCATAACATAAGTCTGAAAAAATAACAACAAAGTAGTCTTTAACATAAGGAAATATTAATGAACTGCAGAATATAGTCTGGAAAACATCTGTAAGACAAACAGAATAACATCAAAACGCCGTGAAACTTAATAATATTATTTCATGTATATATCATACGTCAGAACAAAGCCTGGAACCTCAGAACAAAGTCTTGAACCTCAGAACATAGTCCGGAACCTCAGAACATAGTCTGGAACCTCAGAACAAAGTCTGGAACCTCGGAACATAGTCCGGAACCTCGGATCGTAGTCCGGAACCTCAGAACATAGTCTGGAACCTCAGAACATAGTCTGGAACCTCGGAACGTAGTCAGGAACCTCGAATCATAGTCCGGAACCTCAGAACATAGTCTGAAACCTCAGAACATAGTCTGGAACATCAGAACAAAGTCTAGAACATCAGAACATAAGTCTGAAAAAATAACAACAAAGTAGTCTTTAACATAAAAAAAAAAAAAAAAAAAATATTTATGAACTGCAGAACATAGTCTGGAAAATATCTGTAAGACAAACATAATAATATCAAAACACTGTGAAACTTAATAATACTATTTCATGCATATATCATATGTCAGAAGAAAGTCTGGAACCTCAGAAAAAAAGTCTTGAACCTCAGAACATAGTCTGGAACCTCAGAACATAGTCTGGGACCTTAGAACATAGTCTGGAATCCCAAAACATAGTTTGAAACCTCAGAATATAGTCTGAAACATCAGAACATCAGTCTGGAACCTCAGAACAAAGTCTGGAACATCAGTCAGAACAAAGTCTGGAACATCATAACATAGAATGGAACCTCAGAACAAAGGCTGGAACATCATAACATAAGTCTGGAATATCAGAACATAAGACTGAAAAAAAAAACAAAGTAGTCTGTAACATCAGCAAACATTCATGAACTTCAGAACATAGATCTAGTATGTCACACATAATAACATTAAAACACTTCGAATCTTAATAGTACTATTTCATGTTTATATCATACGTTAGAACATAGTCTGGAACATCAGAAAATAGACTGGAACATTAGAACAAAGTCTGGAATATCAGAACGTAATCTGTAGCAACAGAACGAAGTCTGAAACTAGAATATCAGAACAAAAATCTGGAAAGCAAAATAGTCTGTAACCTAAGCAAATATTCATGAACTTCAGAACATATTCTGGACAATACCAGAAAATAGTCTGGAAAACATCAGAACATAGACTGGAAAACATCAGAGACATAATCTCGAACATCGTAACACGTACGGAAATCTAAAATTAGTCTGTAACGTATGACAATGTAACACACTGAAAACTTGCTATTAAATAAAATGTATATATTATTATTATTAATATTTTGTTACAATTATAATACATCAGAACATAGTCTGGAACATCGTCTGGAACATCAGAACGTAGTCTGGAACTAAAAAACATTTGTCAAAAAGCAGTTTTATCTTATTTATCTTTAAAATGACAAGTTTGAAACTGATAAGGCAAATAAATGCTTTAAACAATCATATGAAATTAAAAATCACACTGTTACCCATGCCAAATAAAAAAAATAAATATAATAACAATATATGAGGACTCCAAACAAATGCCGGTAACAAATTTATGAAATGTACCAGATCGTACTGTAACTTGATATAGCATGATTGCGAGCTGCGGTTGATAAAATAATTAAAAACACATTCATGCTACACCACAATCTTTATATTGAATTGAAGGTCAGAGCTGTTTACATCATTGAATTTACCATTTAAAATGTCAGACTGCACCGCCTAGATAAACCTTCCATCGGATACAACAATAAATTTCATAATAATGAAAATATCAGAGACCTATAATTTTACTGAATGAAAATTTACACCAGGAAAAGGTTACAAGGTACATAGTTTGATTTAATGCAGCAGATGTCACAATAACAAGACAAAAACAATGAAAAATCTTGAAATGTTATCGTTCTGTAACGTTTTTAGCACGGCAACATATTGCACAGTTTGATATAGACCATTAATTATTGAGCTTGTTAGCAATCAAAACAGTAGGGTATTTAGAATAAAATTTAGGCAAACGTAAATCATAAAGAATGCCCTTTACATGAACTGCTGGACAATATTGATATACTTTTCAAATCTAAAGCATAGAATGCTATGAGTAAAAAAGTTACGTATCTTGTTCATCTAAATCTGCAGTCCTCTGTTTAATGTTTTAACCATTGCAGCATGGATGTTGGAATATAACTGCCGTTGGCCTCCATCTGACAGGTGTACACCGTCTGCTGAGAAGTCAGTGGACTGGGCCATTTGCGACCAAAATCCTTTTATACTCTAAAAGTAACCGAGTATGCGGAAGTTCTTGAATCCGTGCTGATAACAGATAATTTGAGTCATCAACCTGGTGATTACACCGAGAAGTATCTACTTGGTAGCGGCCTGTTTCAGAAGGTTGTCAATGGAAAATATAGTAGATTAGCACTTTTTACGTGTTTAAGAAATATCAACCTGTCCGCAGATCCACAATTGATGATATAACAGTGTTGAGGTCCGCCTCTTCAAGAGAAATCGTTGGTTCCAATCACGAGAACCACAACGTCCGGAGAACAATTACTCAATGTCCGACAAATTATTCCGTAGTGCTTCGACGTTAGCTCCAGGATAACAAGAATATTTGACCAATGACGACGACGATAGTTTTAAATGGAAATGTCCCAAAACAATGACCCAAAATCTGGATGTAAACCGCCATTCTGAATTATTATACGAAGTTTACAGTCCATCGCCGTGTACAATTAAACATCGAAATTTACAAGTATATCCCATCCGTACTGCAGTAAACCAGAGTGTATAACTGTTAACAAATATGTTATTATAAGATTACCATAAATATTCAACCAAATCACCTAAGATAAAACCAGAAATTAGCCAAAATAAAATTAAAGAAAGAAGCGTGCTATTCACTCTTGAATGCTGACGAAGAAGGAAGATGCCGTTTCCCGATTGGTTCAACGGTATCACGTGATAAAAGGAATTCCCAGACTGGCTTTTACCGTAGTACATAATTTAACATAATTCAGAATGGGACCAATTCGCCCCAAATGTACAACAATGACATAAATCATTTTATCTACCTATAAAATTCATTTATCAGATCAGTAAGAAGTAAAATGGTAATACAGTCATAACATAAATGAAAATAATAACTAGAATATCAATGATGTTTATATATAAATAGTCAATAAAAGATGTTTAAAATGTTTCTAGATTATGTTCAATGGTTTAATTTGATAGTATTTCACACAAGAGTACTATTTCCCTGGCTATGTGTAACATATTTGGTTCATTCTTCCCTCAGAAAGTATGTTTAATTTCAAATATTTGACCAAAAATTCTCCCCATTCTTTTTTACATCTTCCAACCAGACTGTTAGTAAATTTATGTCACACAAAGCAATATGTTTAAATTAAGTCCCTTTCTTCTGAAATGGAATTTATTCATAATTTATTTTGATACAAAAATAACAATGTCACTTAGTTTCAAAAGATTCCATTATTTCTATCACTACATTTTTTGACAGACAGCTCATGCAGCAGATTTAGAAGTATACAAGGATTATGTACAGTGACCTTTACAAATATGTAATATACTGATGCTAGTATCTTGGTCATTATTCATCTAAGTAGACTAATAAATTTGATTACTCTTAAAATTACAACAGAAATCTTTGTACAAATAAAACAAACATGTCCCAGTTTGTATTGCCTATTGACCAGTTGACCTGCAGTTTAAAAACATGGGACATTCCTGTTTCTCAGTTGAAAAAATCTAAATGTTACGTAAGTTTATACCTACTGTTTCATGCATTTAAACTGTAACATTATATCAAAGGTAATAGAATACTGTGCTCAACAACAAAATTTATAACAAGAAATCAATCTCATATGTTTTCCATGGCAAAATGCTGGAAACACTTTCTAAATGTGCTGTGTTACGAAAAATATTACAAGATCAAATGTACATGTAGAATTGAAGTTTTTTTTTTTAAAATGTGTTAAAATTTGGAAGTGTAAATTGACATAATTGGAGGTTATGTGGTGGAAAAGTGCGAGGTCAGGATTCGAACCTGAGACCTCCCCATGATATTGTTCTACTATGCCTGGGGTGCTCTAACCAGTTGAGCTAACTGTCACCGGCTGTCCTTACCGCGAAATAAATTCTGAGTTTTTTTTTTAATTTTGAAGCAAGCTGAAAATGATTTTTACTATTCTGATATCATATAAACTCATACTAATTATCAACTGTTTATTCAAATTTGTATAGAAAATTTATCAGTTAACAAATCAAGAATACAATACAAGAAAACAAAGTGTGCGTCTGGTATTAAGCCTTTTAAGTCTGGTATTTAGTCTTTTAAGTCTGCACAATTTCTGACTAGACTGTACATTTAGCCTTACTGCAGTACTGGACTACATCGATACTTTGAAAATTAGTCCTGCAACACAATGTATGACTGACATTATTTCAATCTAAAGTTATATTGAAAATTGGTGTGTTCAATACTTACTTTTGTACATTTATTTAGTGAAATGATGTACATGTACAGCTCAGTAGGTAGCGCATCGATGAAAGGATCAAGGGGTCGTGAGTTTAACCTCGGGCAGGGCGTATGTTCTCCGTGACTATTTGATAAACAATATTGTGTCTGAATTAATTAGTCCTCCACCTCTTATTCATGTGGGGAAATTGGCAGTTACTTCTGGAGAACAGGTTTCAACTGGTACAGAATCCAGGAACACTGATCCATTACATGACTGAAATACTGTTGAAAAACGGCGTTAAACCCAAAACAAACAAACAAACAAAAAAACAAACTTTAAAACAGTACAAAAATATACATAAAGAATTTCGCAGGTAAACAAGCTAAACGATGTCGTTCTTCACGTATGAATCGATTTACACAACTGCAGATAACTTGCATTCATCATTTCAAATGATACTAGAATGAATACACTAGAATATATAATACTCTGGAAACAACAGTGGTGAATTTTCAACAAAAATGCAACGCAAACTTTCACTTCCTTGTTTACGACTCCATGTTGAAAATAGTCCTTACCCATAATGCCCCGAGCGAAAGTACACAGGTCAGTGCGACAGTATGAAAGCGCTACCGTAGTGTACACAATGATTTTTAAGTTCGACTTTTAACGCTACTATCATGTAAGCTAATTGCGACAGGTTATAAGTTCTGTTAGATCGTGTTAAGAAATATCCATGCACACATAACTTATTTAAATTGATGTAAATATCAATTTGTCATTTTACTTTAACCTAACTTTGTCTAGATGAAAGACTAATATTGCTGAAAAATAGTTTATTGCCTGTTTCGTAATCATCAATTAAATTGCGCATTCGTAGGAAGTATCTCATTTTGAGCATTTGCAAAGATTTACATATATTTTCCTTCCTCCTACAGACTCATTTTTATCGAATAGATTGCAATGTGATAGAACTTTAACGTAATTTATAATGTGCGGTCATTCGTTTGTTCGACGTAGAGTGCGCATGCACGAAATTTTACTTCCGTTGCTAAGGATTTCGCCAAGCATAAATCCCATTATAAACTCGGTATTCATGCGGTGCTAAATTTCATAGATTTCATTATTGCGACAGTCCAAGAAAATTTCTTGCAATGACAAAATATAGTGTGTCTGTTAAACCAATCTGCAAATGCCTTTATAATTTTGTTCAAAATAAAACAGAAACAGTTACACCAACAAATTATTTTTTTATCTCATCTGAGCACAAAGTGCACAGGGTGAGCTCTTAGATGTCCACACTTTTCTTCAAGCAACATCTCTCCTAAAACCATTGGGTGGAAGTTAAAACAATCGGGCGGAAGTTGATGGAACTTGGTCTGGTTGTTCCTTGGGTGGTCCTCTTTCAAAATTGTTTAAATGGTTCCACTTGGTTGCATATAATGGCGACCATGTATACATTGGAAACTTTAAAAAAAATCTTCTTGTATCAAACTGCTCTTCCGATTTTGAAATAAAGTCACAGAAATGGTCCTTGTGTGATGATCTACCAAGATTGTTCAAATTATTCCGATTCCTCAAAAAACATGGCCGCCAGTGGGCGTTGTCTACATTCCCTATTTATATTTAGTGGAAAATCTAAAAACCCTCTTGTATGAAACTGCTTGCTGGATTTTGAAAAAATTTCACTCAAATGTTCCTTGTGTGATTCTCTACCAAGACTGTTCAGATTATTCCGATTCGTCAAAAGAACATGGCTGACAGAGGGTGTGGTCACTTTTTCCAATATGTGTATAGTGGAAACCTTAAAAATCTTCTTGAATGAAACTGCTGGCCCGAATTCATAATAATATTACACAAATGTCTCTTGGGTGACCCTTTACGAAGATTGTACAAATTATTCTGTTTCATCAAAAGACATTGCCACTAGGAGGCCCTCTTGTAATAGTATTTAATATTTTCATGTTTTAGATGTATACCAAGTTGAAGAAATGGATGAAGGAAGCAGAGACATGTTATACTAAGCACGATGAAAGGGCAAAAAGTAAATGGTGCCGGGAATATAATTTTTGAATTAAATTAGCAATCACCTTTTAGTTGGAATTTTACGAAGTCAATATTATGTCATGGACAATTTAGTAACATACATTACAAAAATAATTCTAGCAATATTGACTTTAATGCATTAACCTTTACCCTGCTTAATTTCTGAAATGGACTGGTCTATCATTCAGTTTGGGCAGTATCATTTATCATTCAAAGGGTAGACCAGGATGAGTCGGCACGGATGTTCAGGCTAATCTTGGTCTGCACTGGTCGCAAAGGCAGAATCACTTGCCGCCAGCAGACTAAAAGTTAAACAATATATTATACTGAGAAATCATTAATATTTGTAGGGGACTGCCTTTTTGTTTATTTTGTGGTTGAGACAATCAACAAAATATTATCCCAATAACTGCCACCCATTTTATGTTCAAAAGCTGAAACAAAAAATTTCATGTCTGCAAAATGAGGATTTGGCACAAACCACAAAAATTCATGCCCTAGAAACTTAATGATTTCACAGTAAATAAAAGTTTTTGTAGTGAAATTTCAGAAATTTATACTGAAATATTGGACTTCCTTTTGTACAGCAATATGGTGTAAGTATAATGTAAAAAAACATTTTTGAGAGCCAAAAAATAGTAGCATTCTCTGATGAAACTTTACATTTAGAATTTCGGAATGGAATCGGGTGTTCACTGTTTCTATCATAGATGTTTTGGAGTGTTTTTCCGGCCGCAGGCCGATATTGATTTCACGTTTACTTCCTGTAAATATCTGGGGTGAAGGTCATTTAACAGCTGATTATGACTGTACATTTTGATTGGTGGATGAAAAACTCCACAGGGTTTCGAATGGAAGAGATGAAGTTTTCTTAAGGGGTGTGCAGACGCACTGAGCTGCATTGAACAAGACTCCTGTAGAAATAGCTAACGTCATAAACCTGAATCTCCTCGGTAGTGAAACTGCGGCAGAGTTCAACTACAAACCTGCAAACTCTGTCATTTTGATGCGGCGTAATCTCCCGTAAACGATTTACAGTCAACTCATCTCCTAGTCAACTCGTCCTCCCAGTAAACTCGTCCCCTTTATGGTTATTTCGTATCCCTTGACGATTTCATCTACATACAAAACATGAAAATTTTACTTTAAAAACTAAATTTTGTTTTGCTTTTATAAATACCCGATCGAGTGTAAAAGTGCAGAGTGCATTCACGTTTCGTAGCTTAAAGTGTGCATAAACTAATGCGGCCGTGTGTATTTTTTAAAGATACTTCTTGTTAATATTGAGGAGAATCACAGAGAGCTTAATTGAAATAGCCTTGTGGTAAAAAACCCACATCCAGTGTGTGAAGTAGGGGTTTGCTTCTAGGCAACACAATACGAAAAGGAAAAGAAAAGTGCTACCAGTAGCTCACATGTTTGGCACTCGACATTCATGCACTCTCGTTTCAAGTGATAACAGGAATGAGAAGTCGAGGGTAATTAGTATATATGTTGTAGAACTTGTTTCACAATGGTCTAAAATAGATTAGTATAAACCAGTAGAATGGCATTAAAAGCTTTGGAAGTCAATGGTCTTACTTAGATTTTACGGATGAAAGTCAATTTGTTAATAGACATTTTATTATTATACCCCAAGATACTAGGGAGTACTATACTGGTTTCCGGACCGTTGGTCCGTCACAGTTCGTGTCCGGTCCATAACTCTGCAATCCATGAAGGGATTTTGGCATAAATGATCCCCATAATAAGACAATGTGTAATGCGCAAAACCCAGACCCCTAGCTTCAAGGCCAAGGTCACACTTAGAGGTCAAATGTTAATAGGGTATATTACATGTCCGGTCCATAACTTTGCCATTCATCAAGGGATTTTGAAATTGCTTTGCACAAATGTTCGCCATTATAATAAGACCGAGACCTCTAGCTCTAAGGTCAAGATCACACTTAGAGGTTTACATGGTTTGTTTCTTGTCCTGTCAATAACTGCCATTCATCTAAGGATTTTAAAATTACTTGGCACAAATGTTCCCTATAATGAGTTGATTTGTCATGCGCAAGACCCAGACCCCCTAGCTCCAAGGTCACCTTTGAACATTATTGGTATTTTTTGTCTGGTCTGTAACTTTTTATGCATTGGTGTATATTCAAATAACTTGGCATAAATATTCGTTATTATTAGACATTGTGTCATATGCTAAGATCAATGTCACAAGCAGCAGAGTTTACTTTCAGTTTTTTTGTTGTTGTTTTATTTTGTTCTGTATATATTACTTTTCTTTTATATGATAAAATACAATACATGTGTTTTTATATCAGTCTTCTCACTACTTTAGAAATGAAATAATGTTTTAAGTAAGATCACTGGTATTGATGGATATAAAAAGCAGATGAATTCAGGCAACGATGAGTGCAACTTTAAAGAGGGGACCGGACTGTGAAAAGATTTCAAGATATGAGGGTAGCATACCTTGAGGGAAATAAAAGATGTGGAAATGGTGATATCAAATTACATAATCGTCGGTCAGCGATGCACTATACAATTCAAGTGGCAGATACATGTCGCTGCTCGGGTATTTGATGCGGAATAATACAAACAGTTTGTGTTAAATTTTATATAGAGCAATAGTCGTAGATAAATTGAAAGTTTTCGGCATCCAAAAATTGCATTCTAGATCTAAATACGTAATTACATATATATGAAAAGCATTAAACAAAGTAGTGTCTGCTACCATCAATGACATTTCCTTTGGTTTGAAATAGTGCATGAGTTGGATTTTAAGGCTAATAGGTTAGAAAGATATTTTTTTTAAAACTAGCAATATATAAATTACATATCTGTTAAATTGACTAAGGAAACATGTATGTCAAACTTTGATCACCTGTGCCAAGTTGTTCGAAACTGTAACGGGCTGTCAAACTAACCGCCCGTTTAATTTTGATTAAAAATATTATCATTGCTTGGAAACACTAGTACGTTTACTATAAAGACATTTTAGTGTTCTTAATCATTAACTCATACATTTGTTTTTCTAAGTTTTCTAAAATGTTGAAGTATAACTATTAACTTAATCAATCATTAGCTTAATCGCCTGTTAAAGTTTTGAACAACTAGGCCCAGGAAAGAAGTATTGAAAAGTGTATCAATCAAGTCATGCACTCTTATCATCTACATATTAAAACAGTTATGACGTTTTATCTCATTTGAAATATGTCAAAATATAAAACATGACGGTGAAATTGTTTGCGTGACCTAAAATCCTACTGAGTTAGAAAACTATTTGGAATAATCGAAAGAAGATGTAAAAACTACTTGGATATATAATCATAGTATTTATCTGTATATTTCGATGTGGGTTCGGTTGGATATATTTTAGAGCACACATGTTTTTATTATTCACTTAATACGAACGATTTCTTAACTGTTAAGGGATATGTTCCATGATATGATATTTTAGGAACATACATGCATTTCTAGAATACAAAAAGTGTTTTAGTTTTGATATAGGTGCCTTTCAAGTATACAATAAAAAGCAAAAAATAAAAATAAAAATAATAAATAATAAACGTGCTCAGAAAAAAATATCAAGCAAAAATAACTCACTGTACATAATGTTTCATAATTGGGAAATAATAAGATGCGTAAACGCTTACATTCATTTTCAAAATTTTGTTTCTATAAAGGAACTTGATATATGCAATTGTCAGTTCATAATATTAATGTACTTTAAATTACATTAGGTTAGGGGAGCCGACCATTTGATATCCTGGTGGGAGCAGGGGTGGCGTGTTGGGGCTTATATGAAAAGTCTGATTGGAATTACTGAAGAAATATTTTTGCTCCGCTAAATGGAAAACAGTATTGCCGCCAAACCACTGCAAAAAGTCAAATTTATATACTATATAGTATATGAATATACTTCCGTATTTATAACCATATTCTTTTCTTTTAAATTGTTTTTAAATTCAATATTTTATTGTTAAATAATAATTCTGGTATATGTATCACTACAAAACAGGAAGAACAATATTTTCATCCATGTTTAGATATTTAACGCTGCTTTAGAAGAGTGCAGGTTTGATTTCAAAGTATTAAAACTGTATGGTG
Source organism: Mercenaria mercenaria (assembly GCF_021730395.1). Classification (NCBI taxonomy): domain Eukaryota; kingdom Metazoa; phylum Mollusca; class Bivalvia; order Venerida; family Veneridae; genus Mercenaria; species Mercenaria mercenaria. The sequence continues at coordinate 37,578 of NW_026460848.1, read as the reverse complement.
TAATTTTAATTACATAAGATTATTTCAATAATTTTGATATATGAACTATAACCTTAAAGTATATATAGGCGTTAGAGCTGGGTCGGTTTTAAAGGACGGGGCATCATCTTTTAAAGACATATTTTTTTCATGTTGTTAAGAAAATTTTTTTTGTATTGATAAGGCCACACTGATAATGTTATCTTTAATCTCAATACAATTCAGCATTTGTCTTTCGAAATATTCAAAACCATCTGTGGTACCATTTCATTCAAGGGTCTCACACCCAAGTAAAATTTCCAGTTCAAAAGTATAGTCGGCTAAACTAGAGAAACTATAGGAATGTTACCACACTTTCTTAAAATAACATTTTAAACAAATGGTCCCAATTACTTAGACAAAATGTGAAATAAAGATGTTAATAACTTTAACCTTTCTAACATGCAAAATTTGAGCTTAAATATTTCCCTAGAAAATATCTTTTTCTTTGAGTGTAAGTGACACAAAACACTATTGAAACGTCAGTTTATGACAGAAATTTCTTTATCTCAAAACCCACCAGAATGCACGATTCAGCGTTTGAAATATCAAAATATCCGGAAGAGAACCCCATACCTTTACCTGCAGGATGGGTTCCCCGCACAAAAATCTCCCCTTCCCCTTACCCTCATCCACCCCTCAAACCTCCACCCCAGAAGTTCATGTGGTATGCCCCTTATGCGCAGAAAATTACTGTGCTTTCGATGAACTCCAAAAGTCGCTATAAAAATCTATCTATTTAATTACAGGAAATATCTTTTTTTCGGCCAGATTAAATACTTAGAGGGAAATCTATTCCGTTGTTTTAAATTTACATTTCAGAAATACTGTTATATTAGGCACAAAAAACAACTGATAATTAAATACTGTATTTAATTTTCTTTTGAGTATAAAGTAATTGAAACGATAAAAGAGTGGAATTTCGCCAAAGGATATATACTCATGCCTTGGGATTCATATTTCTGTCATAATTACATTTCGTATTGAAGACCGGTGCCAGGGCTCGACAAATCGACTCGTCCACTTGTAAATACGAGTAGAAATTGGCTCCGGTCGAGTGAAACTTGCTTAAGTATTCGTCCTGCAGGACGATTGCGATTTTCACCAAAATATAATAAATCCAATTAAGCCGTGAAGAAGCCGGGCAACAAAAAGATGGATCTAAAACGAAAGGTTTGATGATCGCTATTCTAAACTCCGCTCAATTCCGTTTCGGTACCGCATTATTATCGCATGCAGGACGAGCTGCTTTCAAAGAATTTGTCGAGCCCTGGGTGCGGTATGCTAATTGTTAAGTACTAAATACAAAATGTATAATATCAGTTCTCTAATAGTGAAATATGCACATTTTCACCTTATGACGCGCCTGGCTCAAAAAGTATTTCATACAAATTGATGAAACCTTGCGTGAGTCTGTATCGTGATATATAATTGTGCCCCTCTTATTTTTTGTATGGCTCCATCCCTTATTTTTAAAGTTATGGACACTGAAATAGTCAACAATGCACATTTTGACCTAATGACTAGCCTAGCTCAAAAAGTATTGGATGTAAATTCATGAAACCTTGCATGAGTCTTGATCATGATGTAACCTTGCACATATTGCATTCTTCCTGAGAATCTTAACGCTTATTACAGAGTTATGGTCCTTGAAATAGCCAAAATAGTGGATTTTTTGTTTGTGATGCTCAAAGCTCAAAAAGTATTTGGCCTAGAATAATGAATCCTTTATATGAAATATTTGTTGAGGATATACCCCCTCAAGACCGCAAACATTTGAATTATTGCCCCTTATTTGTGACAAATGTACCAATGGGGGCACACCCTGTGTCCTACAGACACATTCTAGTTTATATTTTTAATTGACTTTTAGTATAAATGTTTGTCTTATTTAAACATTTATGGTAAACAGTTTCGATACCATGTTCTCATGGCCGGTCGAACATGTTATTGCTTCAGATTGAACTGGAAGAACATTAGTTGCTTTTAAAAATAAAATTTCATTTAATAGTTTAAGAGACTTTGAACTCAGAGTCTGGCAAGTAGCATTTAATCATTCGGCAGTTAACATTTAGTATTTGACATTAAGCATTTAGCATTAGGTACATTTTGTATATGAAAAATTACATTTGGTATTTAGCACTTAGTATTTGACATTTATCATGAAGTATTTTTGGATTAATCATTTGGCAGTTAATGTGGTGCACCAGTCTTCCGTATCACTTTTGTGTATAGAAGGAAACCATTATACTGTGTTATTTATAAGCTATCAAATGTGTTCTTGTGTATGTTGTAGTTTTCAAAGCAGAATGACACTTTTGTAAATATCACTCGTGTATGTTTCCACACATCTGTGTTTTTTTCACATTCTTTTTATAAAATAGCACATTTTATATGTACAGAATAGAATGCAGAATACAAATTTTATTCAAAGTTGGTATATCTATAATTATAATAACAAATATAAGCGATGTATCGAACGAGAGGCAGATAAAATAAAAAGTGCAAATGCTGCGTCATAATAATTTATCTATATGCACTTAGACTTCGTTTGCATTAATTCCTCGATTCGTTTAGTGTACTTAAAGTTAGTGCCAATAAAAACGCTATACGAAAATGCTGGATGCCCGATTGATTTTAAATGGAAGCTAACTCGTGACTTGCTTCTGCCGTAATATCCAGAATATCCAGAACATGTAAGACTCCCGGTGGAGACGAGATAAGGTTTTGTGGACGTGTAATTTAAACATAGCATATCAAGTGGTTGCGTTTTTATTGGCATTACGTTATGATTATATATTATATATTTTGTTTAATTGAATGAACAAAACACACACACATACACACACGAACGCGCATACATGCACGCACGCACCCTCTTTACAAAATACTATTCCTTTGTATTTATCATTAGTGTTTTTATTTTTTGATGGAGACTGCAAAAATGATCACATGCAGGCTAAGAGACTTGTTTGAGTTTCCACTCCCTGTATTAAAACTGTTGTATGATATTACAGTTTCTATTCAAATAAATTGAAGATCAGCTATTATATTGAAATTCATAATATTGTTTCACAACATCACATTTCTTGGCAAATTTAACTAAAACATTTCGAAAATTAAAATCGGTTACATTACAATGTATGTATGAATAACATTATTCCATTTTACTATTTATTAGAGTTTATCATTTTTTATAAATTGTATTGAGCAATGCATGTAAACTAAGTGATTACAATGTGTTAGCTATGCTTAAAATAACATTTTTCATTTAAGGCATTACATGCTGTTGATTTTCATGTTTTTGTTTAAATATTTTCAATTCTGTAGTTATTTTGTAGAATTGTCTTACAGGATATGTCTTAAGTTGATCACCAATAATCTTTTTTATGAACAAGAAATTGAAAATGAATGAATGTTACACCAATTTTCAATATATATGTCCCCTGTGCACCTGAAAAATAACTCAATTTGGGGTGGAAAATTTTGCTATTAAAATTAATGGCCATTCTTGAAATTTGGCATGTGGTTTATATAGTTTTAGATAAGCTCCAAATTATGCATATACACTTATTACTTGGTTCTTGTGTCAGGCTAAATTTTTATAAAGGACCACAATATAATAAGAATTAGTTTCCTTTTCTGTGTCATCCTTATAGTTTAATGTTGTGGCATGGTTTGTATTTTCCTTCAAGTTATATACAAATATTTTAATCAGAGCTTTTTATTTGAATGATACATTTTTATTGTAAATCTCTTATTAAAGCAACCCTTTATAATAATCTTATTAGCAGAACTTATAGCTAGTTTTATCTGACGTGTGTTAATATTATTTATCATTTAATGCAATTTAACTCCCATCTTTTTCTGCTGTTGCCAATCCTGCTTTATTTTGTTTTATATATGTATATAAAGTACCATGTTATAAAATGTTGAAATATAAAATATGGAATGAATGAATGAATGAATGAATGAATCATATATGTAGATAAAAAGTGATTTACATATTTCCTTGTCATAAATGACTATGCATGTATTACCCATCTTTTGGAAATTCGCTGAGCTTTCGAATTAAAGATTGAACTATTTCTGATTGGCATTTCTCAACACTTTCCAAAAGTCATTTCCTTGATATTTGAAGTATTTGCTGACATATAAAATAAGCGACCATCGTAAGAAATAGGTTTGCATTTTCAAACCCTATGTCAAAACCCTATGTCACACTTTTTGCCACATTATTTTGAAAAACCACCCTTATGGCATTGAAAGTATTTGCCCTTTTCAGAACTTACCCGAATGTTTTGAATATTTGATTTGAATCAGTTTAATTTGGGAATAGTCTACATTTATTCAGGTTTCGGGGATACACCCGGATGTTACATACTTTGGGCCTATTTTGCATCTCTTTTTACACTAATATTTTCCGTTGAGTTTTGTTTTGGAGTTGGTTTATTGTACTGTTTATTTGAACTATCAAAACATGTTTCTGGCTTTTATGTCAATCTTATGTAGGCGTGAACAGAATATAATGAAAGCCAGGAACAAGTTTTGACAGTTCAAATAAATAGTACAATACTTCTGAAACAGTTAATTATTACACAGTATTGTGCAACCCGTGTTTTAGGACGTATTATAATCACTGATAATCTCCCTTTTTCACGTTAAAAACAAATTTTCTTCAGAACCTCACATCAGAACTCTTTTACTTCATATATTGATAAATGAAAATGAGAGTAAGTGCCAGATGCAATAACCCTTTACCTTAAATGATTATAGAATTCCGTCCCTTTTGAACTCGACTCAATTACTACAAGTTTGAGGTTTTCGCTCGACCATTTTACTGGCTTTCTGTGTCCGCTTACCAATTTCTTTAAATGTTTAAATTGTACATGTATGTAAGCTGTTGTCCCAGAAAATACTTGTGGGAATGGATGGAAACCTCACACACTTTTTCACTGTAATAATCAGACATGCACTGCACATGCTCCATAACTCTTTTTTGCAGTTTAACAAAGTTATTCCCCTTTTTGAAACGCCGTGCACTTTTTTTCTGTGATGAATTCACTAGCATTACACTGGCTCCATATCGCTATTTTGCATTTTTAACAAAGTTGTGCTCCTTTTGTGGCTTAACAAAGGTTGGTTTCTTATATGTTTATATGATGGTAGCTCAGAAACCAATGGTCGCTTCACTGTTTGTCAAGGTGTCTTGGTTTAGAATCCTTTTATCTTAAGATTTATCTCTCCCTTTGTATATAATGCGCGTCTGAACGTGTTTATCTTGAAAACGCGGCTATATAATAATAATATGATAATAATTGTGGATATGGATTGAATCTTCACACACGTGTTTGCTAGGATGATCCGACATGTTATATACAATTCCCATAACCGTTTTGCATTTTCACAGGTTATGCTCCTTTTATAACTTAACATTTTAGGTGCAGTCTGTTATCTCATTTAGCATCGTGTGAAATGAAAATTTTATTATTCAAAATTGGTGCATATTCTGTACATGTACTTGTTTATGTCTGTTTGCTCATTACTTTGTCTTTTAGGGACAAGGCTTTTAAACAATCGGGCTTTGCAGTTGTTGTTAAGACAGTTTCTATGCAACAAGTGAATTTTTAGAGAAAATTTGAGGACATCATTGAGATAGAGAGAAACGCATATGGAACATATTAATCTTTAACTCAAAGCCAGGAACCCACACATCAGGTTGTCAGATTTTGAAAAATCAACATGTTGCTATATTCACCTGTATGTTGCATATTCGATGGACTAACCAAATTCTTTTGTGAATCGTTGTTTTCTTAATAAATTTAAGATAAAAATATTCGTCTACAGTTTCAAATAAGTGTTTCCCGGTTTACAAAAAACGGAATTCCCGTCAGCAAACATCATGTGAATATGAATAGAGCGCAGACGTATAGGTATAGTTTGAATGCGTGTTTTGAGCCGTGACGGAATGATACAGTTATATCGATATCGATATATAAGCCCAGATTAAGTCCGTATTTCCCCCTAGTATACATAATTTTTATTTTATTTTTGTGACGCTATATTTCTAATATAATACGCTACTTTTATTTCCATTTAATTCATGTTTTCACTTGCTTGTAATTTATCAATTGGCATTTATTTTAGATTTTTGCACTTTTGAACTTTTTTAAGTTTCATTTATATCATTACTTCACAGAAGAAGTGGGCATCTGTTTGTTTGATCCTTAGATTAATTCCGTAAAAGACGGTAGAAGTGGGCATATGGACCGTAGAAGTGGGCATTTTACGAATGCCCACTTGTAATATATAAATAGTAAATAAATTGAATAAAAATGTCGAGTTATCAAGGCTCGAACCTCGAAAAGCACGTTTTTGAAGCAAACACCATATCCTTTGGGCCATGCATCGATAATTTATACTGTTTTACTATGTATTACATGTATGTTCCTACCCTTTTTTGGCGAATCAACTGCCCTGCATAAATTAGTCACGGCTCAAAAAGACATGGTCGACCTATATCGCACTATATTGTGACGTTTTGAAATAAAAACAAACGAAACAATAACATAAAATGGAGTCAGTACACTTAGTACGTTTACGATGCATTCAGTGGTTTCTCTTTGGCCTAGAGCGGTTGCGGTATTCGCATTATACCTTTTCGTCGTAAGTTCGATTCCCGGACCCGTTAAATTTTGTCTTTAGTATTTCTCTTTAATACAATTCAATGAAGACAAAACGAGTTAGTAAATCTAGTTCAAACATGTTCACTAAAGTTATATGTCACAACTGACCCATGATTATGTCTAAATACACCCCACCTTTAATATGATCTAATGTTTTAAAGCTTTCCTGTTATATTTTTAAAAATGTACGAGTTAGTTTTATAAGTTTTATAACAATTTTACGCTTCTTTTTAATAAAAGTATTGCACGGTCATAATTTTATGATTTATTGATATTTTTATATATATACTTAGTCTGACTACCAATTTCATATGGAAATTGGAAGCAAAGCAACACATTAGAAACCAGAGAAAAACAAACTTACACAGAGTATTTAATGCAAACAAATGGGGATCGAACTCCCGACGAAAAGGATTAATACGAATACCGTAACCGCTCGGCCAACGAAGAATCACTGCTCAAATCGTAAACATAGCGTATTGACTTTTTTATGTTATTGTTTTGTTTTCACTTCTAAACGCCATTATATTGTTCGTTACCTATATTTCGGTTTTGAGGCGAACGATGTTTGTGTACTTTTGATAATAGAACGGTCCGTTATTTAGGTAGTGTTATTCAGTACGATAGTGGTTCTTACCTAAATAAAAGCAAAGTAAATCACGCTGACTTCCCTAATCGGTAGACGAGTATATAAATTGAACCATCAAACTACATGCGAACTTTTGGGTTGCTGCCAACGTGATGATAGCGTTTAAAAATACTGTCGCGTCTCGTTCTATATTTATCAATGTTTACAAAATAAAGCGTTTGAACGGTTTATAAAGTTCATGAGAATAACTGCAAAAAAATGAATGTTCCCGTAATTCTGGAAACTATAAACTGGACAACCACTATGCTTCATGTAAATATATGAAACAGTGGCGACATTTTGCCTTTCGGTGATAAACTATTTTAAAAAAAATCACAATGTTTGGGTTAGTCGCTTTAAGCAGTTATTGATTTATGTACTATTTTTCTACTTCATTTTATTACCTCACTTGAACCTCGATTTATTAGTTTACTAGGTGGATAGTCTGGTGAACATCGTCCGCCGACAACATACTAACTTTATGTTAAAGGCCTAGATCTTGGCAGAGCTGTCTTCATTAGCACAGTTGGGGGCTAATTCATTCACGGTATGGTTCCAATATACATGGAAAGTCACATATGCTTAGCCTCATTTAGGGGCGACGAGAGGCGAACACTGAAACGCACATAAATGACTTCTTCTCATGAACCACTTCGTCGATCATCACCAAATTTGGTATCTAACATTTTTGTAAAGTGATTTCTCAAATATATTCGAATTGTTACTCTTGGTCCGACTTCTCGTAAACCACATAATAGATCATCACCAGACTTGGCCTTGTAAGGTCATTTCTCAAGTCTATTCAAATGATTTCGCCTGACCCCTTTTAGAAGCCGCCACTGTGACAGCTAAATATAGAAAGCGACCTTTTCTCGTGAACCACATGGTAGACAATAACCAAACATAGTCTGAAGCGTCATTTTGAAATTCTTCTTTATATTCATTCAAAAGGTTCTACTTGGATCCTTTCAGGGGAAATCAGGGCTAAAGATAAAGAAACCTTTAAAAGCTTTTCCTGCTGAACAACATGATTGATCTTTATAAAGCTTGATTTATTGCATCGAATATAGACATTTAAATGACATCTCATGAACTACCTGATATTAGATCTGCACCATATTTGATATGTTGATTTTTTATTTTACAATTTCTAAGGCCCTTCATCAATATTGTTCAAATAGTTTCGCTTGGGTGCATTTGATAGATGCTCATCAAATTCGTCGGAACATCAGTGCAATATTTTTATTGGTTTTGCTGAGTGGATTGCTAGAACTTACAATAGAATATCATTGTCTCGTTGTATCATTTTTATGAACTATCCTAATGTTAGTTTGAAGAAAAAAATCCTAACATGACGTAATGTCAGGAATTTATTCTATGATGGTTCTTTTTATCGGAAGAAAATTTAAACTCTCAATTTGACCTTAAGTTGACCTCCGACTGACTCGCATCTGACTGCAGACTGTTGTGAAATAAGTCATACATGTAGCAATATAGAAACGTATTATAAACCCAGAATTGGAGATAATTCTATTAAAGGAGATTTATTTGTAAAACTTACTAATAGATTTTCTATTTAAAGATTATAATGACGATGTCGGTCTCATTTTTTTAAAATAAAATTACTACTGTAACTAAAGTATGTACTTTTCTACTTTGTATTGAAACAGTGTCTCTTGGCATATTTTATGTCATATCTTTAAGGTGAATGACACAGAACTTTTAAGTCTTGATTTCCTGTCTTGGTCACATCTTTCCACATTTCAGCATTTATATTTTTCAAACTTAGCTCAGTTGGTTCTATTCAATGTCAAATAGGCAGCGAGCGACTTTGGGCTATCAAGGTTCTTTTGTATTTTCATAACATTGTAACTAATGAATATAATTTGATAAAATGTAATATTTCAAAAGATGGCTATGAGATGAAATACATAGCAAGAAACATTTCGTTTATTTAATTTTACAGTTTTATAAACTTTTATGAAATTTAATACATGACTGGCGGCATCAAGAGGAATGTAGATTGTCTGAAATATAACCCTTTCTGAAATATTCATTGATTTATCCCTTCTGTTGTGTGGATTAATTTTGTTATTTTGTTAATTTGAATAGACTAAAAACTGATTTAAGACATTTGTCATCTACGTAGTTTTATCTCCTTTAATTGCTTTTTGAAATCAATTTATGATTTTTCTAGTACTGGAACACTTTATGTGACAAGGATATATTCTGTAAGTGCACATACTGATAGCTCTTCTATTATACAGTATTTAAAGTAATATATCAAAAATGTGAACCAGTAGCTTTAATGCAATTAAATAGCGAATGATATAGAATATTAACATATTGTATTATTTCGAACGTATTGTACTAGTTAAGCAGTGTGCTTGAAATAAAGTCATAGTTATTATAAGGTGGTTATTTTATTTTCCTTTGACTCTTCCACTGATTGAATGGATATGTATTGCTTATGTTTAATTTGTCCTCTTTCGAAAAAGAGGGGATAAATTGTTTTGCTCATGTGGGCATTTGGTTTCCGCTCGATAACTGTAAAACGTTTAAAGTTCCCATGGTCAAAATGTAATTATGATGATTGCCCAAGGCAGGTTGATTATCTGTATTGTTGACTGAAGGAGGCGTAATCTCGAAGGACAAAACTATCAAAACGGCTTTGTTCAATAACTAAAGAAGACATGGGCCTACAGCTACCTGATTAAATTCCTGATGCTTTGGGCCAGGATTGACAACTTACACCAATACAGTCTCATGACCAAGCATTCTTTAGTAACAAGGAAAAAGCACATGATGATCACCTGTGGTCAAGAAAATAACGCCTATGATTTAATGGGTAATAGTGATCTGGGTAATGATGTCAAATAATTAAAAAAAAAACGTTTAAGCCAACAACTTAACTTCCTATGACGATTAAATGATAAGAAACTGAGTCTCATTGTTCTTTCGGTCCATATTCAAAAATCAAGGTTACAGTGACCTAGACTGAAATAACTTTCCACGTGATAACTTGAAAACGCTTTGCCCTTAAGATACTGAACAAAATAGGATTATTGTCAGTGGTCAGTAGATGGCCAACTCTGTCTTGGAGTCAACTGACCAACTTTCTTATCAAGTAAGGCAGTCATAGACCAAATAAATGTACAGGTATTGATTCGAAGCCGTTTTCAGTCTTTGTCATCCTGATCAGCAAACAGTACTAATTATTGCGATGGGTTTAGAATCACACTGACACAATTTAGGTCATATGGTCCCTTTTCTAGCTTTTCATTGTGGAGTACGACATCAGGTGACGCTCTTTATACTGGTAGAATCATCGACTTTCCGCAAGCCGGCTGGATGGCTTCAAAAATTAAGAATTCTATAGACCGAGCCGACTGACTAGTAGTCGTCGAAAGGAAGCATAAGAAGCAATACTAAAGAACACTCCATTGCGTAGTAACAATGATATTTATTCGAATGTACATCATTACTCTTTTGCTTTCCCGATTCCTGCATATTTCCAGTTTACGATGAATTCTTATCTAGTTAAGATGATCTTAAATCAAAAAAGTTGATATTACCCCCACTTAAAATGCTTTAAATTTGCGACAAATAATAACGGAAATGCAACATTGTTAAAGAGAAACTGAGGAAAAGTATTCTTATGGATATTGAAGTTCAAACAGTATCGTGAATGATAAAGGAATACGACAATAATAATTTATATACGAGAAAAATCCGAACATTCTCGATGGAAATTAAACGTTTCCGTTTCCGAAAGACAATGACAACTACCGAGATGACATTACAATCAGGCAATGTCAACCAAGCACATAATTTGGTATATTTATGGTTATATAATGTTATATTTTTGGCAAATTGAGGTATGTCCAATTCTGGTAGATAGTGTTCGGAATCAGCAAGCCTTTCTAGGTCGATTTATCGTTACAAAAGGCCCGAGCATCGATTAATCATGATTAAATTTGTTAATTTGTAGAATATATGAAAATATCATATATTATTTTATGCTTTCGGATGAAATACTGAGATATAAGTGACAAATGTATTTGATATTTTCGCAGTGAAAAAATGTCAAATATATTTTTCACTGCACTACAGTTGGGACTACTTTTGATAAAATTCCCCATAAGGTGCTTCAATCACTGTCAATCGTTACTTCCCTTCTATTCATTTTGAGTAACTTCTCCTGGAGTGTCTACAAAAATACATGTATATAACGTAACATATGACATATATGACCTAATTACAAAAAAAAATGCATGAGGCTGATATCCTTGGAACAAAATATCCAAGAGCATTACTTCGTTCAATGTGGCTAGTTTGTACATCTTATTTTGCGTACGGGAAAAGAAATTCATCAGTTGTGTTGGTGTGATGTAAAGCTATACATGCAAATTACATCATGCAAATCTCACGAGAAGAACGAGAACAGCATTAACAAATACAGCAAACTAAACAATGTTCAAAACCGCCAGATATCCGACATTCTTGCATATTGGACTGGCGTTTCCGATTATTTTATTACCCATGCCGGCAAAACCCATCTGGCACCCCCCATGCCAGATAACTCTCGTGCTGTTAATGACAACTACTAGTTCATGCATTAATAATATATTGTTTATGTAAAATACAAAAAAAGCAGGTACCTTGATAGATTCGATAGAGTCTCTCCGTTCCTTATAGTATATTTTTCGAAAAAATACGTTAATTTACCATAAAAACATAACGTTACGCTACAAACGCCAAAACTAAAGTGGAACTTGTTATTGTGCGTAATGCAAAACATCATGACGTCACTTCTGCTTACGGACGTTAATTTTCCCGCGCTTTGTGTTCATTCTCTACTATAAGAAAGAGTGCTAAAAAGAAACTGTTTCTACCTTTTGTAAAATACGGTATGCAAGAAAAAAGTCTGCCAGGATAAAATGCTAACATACGATATGCAAGAAAAAATATCAGTCATGTGTTTACGAATCGGATGGAAATATCCGTCCCTCGGCCACCTGCGCATGGGCGGTAATTCGGCAAGCCTCATTACCGCCCAATGCGCAGGTGCCCTCGGGACGGGTATTTCTATCCGATTCGTAAACACATGACAGATATTATTATTCTGTCAAATAAATGAACAAAATGTTCCTCCACCGGTGTTTGCAACCCTGGCCATCCATCTTCTGGTCCAGTTGGTATTCACATGCATTGTTTGTAAACAATATAGTGGAAATTTATGGTATACTTTTTGTGAAAAGTTATCTACTTTCACAAAATAATCTCAGAGATCAATATTGGTTATATTTTTCATTACATTTCTAGTACATTTGTACTTCAGAGAGAAACGGATTAGATAGTAAAAGTGGTTTTCGACATTCTTTCATTTTTAATATTTTTATGAAATTCATGCAAAATTGTTGTACAGTTTTGTCAAAAGTACTTTCATTTTCACAAATGAAAATTTAAATATACTTCAGTCTTTACTAAATGATGTTATTGATTAAAATCTGTTGTGCTTTAACAGTTTTTTTTTGTCATTTTCACAGACAACTTGTTGAATTTTAAAGCTGTTGCTTCGTTTAAACTAACGAGAATATTAAACAGAATAAAAATTTGTTGTACCTTCAAAAATCTTTTTAAGTGTGTTAAAATTTAAATTGTTTGAGTGTGTATTTCTGCTTGTACAAAACTAGTGCACATTTCTTGAAAGATTTAAAATTGGTACTTGTGTCACATGGAAAGATGTGCCCGTGAATATAGTGGGGCCTCCGGATCAAGCGAACGACACCATAACCACTAGGTCACCTGTCTTCTCCCATGAATTCAACTGTTTGAAACAGTGGAATCTATGATACCGCTCCCCTTCAGGCCACTGTTAAAATCAGTGAGTTATAAATACCACTCCCCTTTTATAACCCTCCAAACAGTGAACAGTGAAAGCTATAATACCACTCCCCATCATGTCAGTGTTTGAAACAGTGAAAAGTGTAATACTGCTTCCTTTCTTGCAACTGTTTGAAACAGTGAAAAATATGATACTGCTCCGCTTCATTGAAACGTGTAATACTGCTTCCCTTCATGCAACTGTTTGAAAAAGCTAAAAGTATAATAAGCCACTCCCCTTAGTGCCACTATTTGAAACGGCGAAAGTTACAATACCACTTCCCTTAGCGCCACTGTCTGAAACGGTGAAAGTTTTTTATACCGCTCCCATTCACGCCAGAGTTAGAAACAGCGGAAGTTATAAATACGATCCACCTATATCATTTCAGTAAACTAGATCTATTGAAAAAAAACATTAAGTCCCCACTCACTTTAAAAAAACAATATAATTTAGGCCGAGGCTATCCACACGGCAGTCGTGCCGATAATTTTTCTTTATACGCACGTGTCTGAAAAGTCATGTTGATTATTTGCGTTATTGATACGACTAAACATACTGTATACATATGTAGCATTTCTTTTTTTTTTGTGAAGTTTTCCCTGCTTATCAGATAACGTTTTTCGGAGTATTTTAACAGTTTTAGCAATGCACATACCCGCATTATTGAATTACTTACGCACGATTTATTGAATTAAACGCATAATCAAAAATGCATTTAAGTATGATTTCTATTATCAATGTATGCAAGAATATGTGCATTCTTTCTATTTATCTGCATTTGGTGAATAATTCAATTCAATTTACTAATAGAATAATGGTATTTGTTGCGGTGTTGTTTTAATATCTTATTAAAGCCTATTGATATAATATCTCAAACAATGAACATGATGCTTTAATAGCTAGTTCTTTTTAAAACAAAGACATCCCTTACGGCAAAAACTAAAAAGGCTACCGAAACACCTATCCGTCGAATAAGAATACTAATCGGCACGACCGTCGTGCGAATAAGAAAAATAATACGCACGACTGTCGTGCGGATTGACAATTCCTATAATTCAATATTGTAGAAATTTTATTGGTTAAAATTAAATTTTATCTCAGTATCTAAGGTAAAAAACAACAAGAACAGTATGCAGGCGCATACCTAAAATTGAAATGATAGTAAAACCCACTGAAGGCAAAGGAAATTGGTATACATCCCTGGATTTTTTTTTATTTTCTCCATGTTGTTTCCTGCATTTAACAGTTTTGCTACATTAGTTTTAAATATACAAATCAAATTCATATTGAAGTCAAGACTTCATAAGCCTTTAAAATTTGCCTCGCTATGCGCCTTGTGTAAACCGAAGTAGTTTGAACACACCGCCAACATTTGTAATTCAGTGAAGCCTGAAGGTATGTTCTCTAGGTCTTCTTGCACTAAATTTGAAGATTTTCAGGTATATTCATGTACAGCCGCACAGCAAAAACTGTCATTGAATCAAAACTTCACAAAATAGTTTATTGCCAAGCAGGTAAACAAACTTCTCATTCAGTGCGCTGTCCTGTCCGATTCCAACTACACTTTATATGGAGCATTTTCCGCATTCGTTAAGCCGTTGTCATCAGGTACAATGAAGAGATTCTTTTTATACGCTTCAGCAAAATGAAAAGTAGCACTTTACCCTTGCCAAGAATTCATATATAAATCCAGTATTTGTTTCCGAAACAACACAAATCCCTTCTTCGCTTCGAGTATTTTTCCAACATGACGACCGTATCGATGCTTGAATGACATTTCATATTACTCCGCTACTATTACTTTTTCGTAAAAAAGTTATTAACATACGTTGCATTAGTTCACATTTTGTACTGTAGAACGAATCAAATAAAACAAGAAGATGAATTAATCGTGGGTTTTGGTCAAAAATATTCCTAGCAGGTAGCTTTGTTTCTAATATTTTATTTGCATATTTTATTTGCACATTGATATTTGATCACTTCTGCTTTGGTCCGTATATTTGGGGCTATCACTGTGAGACATTTAATCGAACAAGATGAAAAGTGCCAATTTATTTGTCTTATTGTTACGGAAAAGCATAAAATGAAAAGAAAATGTGTTTGATTTTTTGTGTAAGATGTAATTTTATTTCATTTCGTGAACTTCGAAAATAGTATTCTCGCTCCTGGCTTCGCCACTCATGAGAATATTATTTTCGAAGCTTACTCGACGAAATAAAATTTCATCTTACACAAAAACAAACAAATATCTTCTATCTAGCCATCTTATGCTGATGAAAGTTTATAAAGTGACAATATATAAAGCAGGTAAACAACACATTTTTATTATTTTTCATTGGAATGGAATAACACTTGAATGAGGAAATATAATATGAATAATAAGTAATCGGGGGATTTTTTCACAAGATGTATAGCGATATAGGGATTATCAATATCTACACCTACATAGACCTACAGATATACGAATTATCGCAGTAAACATCTAGAAACAACACAGAACTATTTTCAATAGAGAAAATTTGACGTAATAACATTGGAAAGTCATGCAACACACGCGACGTTACGCTTGCAAACCAATGGGTTAAAACCATTGACAGTACACTGAATAATAGCAAGTTTTCGTGATCTTTATGTAAGATGGAAATATCGTGTGCACCACATTTTGAATTTGCGTTTGCTTCTAGTGTTTACTCAGTGAAATGTATTGTGACCTTACACTGAAGAAAACAAATACTTTCTTAGTAGTATAGGCTGGTGATCTGGCACCGGTGCCGGATCACCAAGCTGCTTGTTGCTAGGTGCCATCCACCCCGTCCGTTCCTAGGGACCGCCATCCAGGGTGCCAGATCACCATCCAGGGTGCCATATTACCACTCAGGGTTCCAGATTACCATTTAGGGTACCATATCACTATCCCATGCGTTGCTAGGTGCCAGATCACCATTTAGGGTGCCATATCACTATTTAGGGTACAATAAAAATTTACCAGTAGACAATAAGAGAAAAGATACTTTCTTTCGTAAAAGAAATAGAGTGGCCCTGAAAAGGGCCGTTTTTTTTTTTTTTTTTTTTTTTTGAGTTGTGTTTACTTCTTGCCCTTCTTGTGGTTGTTGAACGCTTTCATGTGTGCACCTCTTCCTGTTGTGCCAACTCGTTTGTTTGGCACTGTATCATCCTGATCATCCGATAGATGTCTTTTGTTCGACTGTGTACTGGCATCCTGCTCTTCACCCTTACTGTTTTCCTGCTGAGTCGTACTTGTCGTTGTTGGAAAAGTAAAGAGGATATAACCGTACGTTGATCTGCTTTGAATTTCAAATCACATTCCGTCCGATGATGTCTTCTACTCTCCTTGATAGTAGAGTTGAGTTTGACAAGATTAATGTTGATAGTCTTGATCTCTTCCAGTATGGATGTTCCAGCTTTACTGAGGTACGCCATATGTGCCTGCTGGTGCTGTGGCTGTTGCTGAGCTTGTTGCTGTGGCTGATGTTGATACTGTTGTGTAAAATTCGCCTATGGTGAGGTATAATATGAATCTACCCCATTCTGCATGGTATTTTGAGGTACCGATGTATACACAGGTTGATGATTCGGTGTATAGGTATTCATCTGTGGTACTGTTTGTGTATACGGTTCAATGATATTGGTTGCCTCCATGACATCTTCAAGTATAGATTTGGTAGAAGGTAAGATATCCTCCATCCTTCAAAAGTGACCTGGACGTAGGATGCGCCGCCTGTATATACCCTGCATAGAGCTATGATACAGATGTAACACGTGTTTTTATTGGTTGATCAAGAATAAGTGTTAACATCAGCTAAGATCCACGTAATTTTTTACATTTTCTCCTACAGTCTGTTTTCATAGCCATCGTTACTTATTAGCATTGTATAGCTTAGGTCTAGACCTTTTTAACAAGGGTATATTCATTAAAATCGGATGACTAATCAATGAGCAGTCAAGAAAAAACGTAGCGTCAAGAAACACAAATAAGCCATTTTAACGTTACATTTAGTCGAACAGAAAATGTATCGATGACGTCATTTATAGTGCTCTCTATTAGGTTCGCGCGTTTCATATTTATATAGCGCAGCGCTCCATAGGCTTCATTGCACTTTCTGGCAGTAACCGATACAATGGAGCTTGAAGACAGACTTGTATATATTGAGAGGAGCTACGACAGGTTGGGAATGGATATCTCGTTACTCCGGCAGGCCAGCCAGGAGGCTGAGGTTGAGCGCCTGCAGAAAATGAAAAGCACGCCAACTCAGACAGAGGATGAAGAGGTGGTGGAGTATACTGAGATGAGGGTGGAGGAGGAGCCAACCGTGCCAGCAGTCCAGGGGACAACGAGGCAAACCCCATTGTCATTAATGGACCGGGGAAGGTGGACGAAGCGGGCCAGAGCCAAGCTGTCAATGAAGGGTCGGACTGGGAGGCGGATGACGAGCCGGCATTCACTTTCCAAGGCGGTCCTTCAAAGAGGAAGGACCTTCAGTACTCCACGACCTACTGTGGCATGCATTAGGTTTTGGAGGTCCTCCACATCTTTTCAGAAAGATACCTACATTATATTGTAAAAAACAATTGAAAAAAAAAGTTGTATAAGTCCCCAAGGGTAGTTTAGTAAGGCCTCTTCTGATTGGTTAAAAATCAAATATGTAAACTTGATTCTGAATAGTCCGTTATTTCTCTATCCAGTTCGTGCCTTTACTTTATATACAATGTTGCTAAAGGTAAAGGGTATACCATTCACTATGGCCTACGAAAACTTCTTCGTTTGTTACGCCGGTTGATCAAGAAGGATCGGACCCGTGACTGGGTGTACGAAGAGATTGAGAAAAGACAGAGGCAGGCAGGCCTGAAAGCCTTCTTTGCAAGACGTGGGTTGGAGTGGCCTCATCCGCGGTACAGAGTTAAACTTAACAACCTGTACCCGGACTTGACTGAGTTTAAGACTCAGCCAGTCAAGCTTAATAATTTATATCCAGACTTGTCTGAGTTTTATTAAGTTTGACTTTAAAAAGGTTCTTTTAAGAACCAACAAACTATTTTAGAGTAGAAAGTACCTTGTATATTGTCAATTGAAAAAACAACAAACACATATCTTTTTTTCTAAACTATTTTATTCAAGATAGAACTTTAAAGAAAAAACACACACAATTATGTTAAAGTCAATGTCACTGTTCTTTATAACTTTGGCTGCTTCTGCTTGGGTTCTCCCTGGCTCTTCTTACTACCAGCTTTTCGTTTGGGTAAGAAACGCTTCTTATCCTCCTTCATAGCCTCCTGTTCCTCGGTTTGTGGTGGGGTATCCTGATTCTCTATCGTATTCCCCTGAGACACTGTTGGTATGATCAGATCGAATGTACCATATGCTCTAGGTGTTTTTGTTTTCTTAATACCTTGTACACCAGCAGTTGGCTTCTGTGGAACAAAACCTTGTCGCTGTTTTCCTTCACCTCTGTAATATCTGACCATTTGTACATGCGTGGTGGTACTGGTGGTATGCTGTCAGAAAATCCTCCGACAGGTGGAAATAATGGTCTACGGGCTGAAGTCGCCGGTGTGTCCTTGCTATCGTCTGCTTGTCGAGTGGGACATTTGTTAGCAAAATGTCCTAATTCGTTACAGTTGTAACATCTCAGATTCTTCGTGTAGCTTTGCTCGTTGGGACATTGACTAGCAAAATGTCCTTCCTCCTTGCAATTATAAGAAACGTCCTTTCCATTGTTGTAGATCAACCAGTTCATAGCTCTGATATGCTTCTTTATTTTCTCCAGCAACACGTCCCTTGGTTGTTGATAGTACATGATATCAGCCCCATCTACTTTCTCTACAAGTACATAAGTTTTGCTGTCAATCTTGTCTCTTCAGATTTCAGAGATCAACTGATGTCGATGTGCTGGCAATCCCCGTATTTATAGGAATTTTCAAGGCCATCATACCAGCTTGGTTTTTCTGTCAGTATAATAGGACACTCATCAAGGGATTTGTATCATTTCTGCCTTGGCAAACATGGCAGCACCACGTAAATTAGTACCTTACTCAGATACTTCGAGTAGCAGTGTAGATGAAGAAGAAGAACTAAAGAAGCATCGTTTATCATTAACTAAAATGAAACAAATATAAGCTACTAGAAAAGAACGGCGTGAGGTTTTAGAAGGAAAACGTAAACAAGCAAGGCAAGATCAACACGATGAGAAACGACACGACCTGGCAAGCAACTACTTTAACATTACACTAGAATGGAAAGAAAATCAAGAAAATTCAAGACGCAAAGTAAAGTGTACGATGTTACTTTCAAACCCTATGACCAGCCGTATGACTTTACCTACGAACTATTCAATGCTATGGTAGACAAGATGAAAGAGGAGTGTCAGACCAAGCCAAGAGATAAAGTTTGAGTCTCTATTGATCATCCCGGTTTGAAACTTCAAATACACGTCCCATTTGCCAATGCGTCAGCAGTGACAGTGGAAACTTTGCTTCAAGAAATTGAAAATGTCATGCAAAGCAATGAAGATTTCAAGATTCATGATGGTCAAC
This sequence comes from Mercenaria mercenaria, assembly GCF_021730395.1. Classification (NCBI taxonomy): domain Eukaryota; kingdom Metazoa; phylum Mollusca; class Bivalvia; order Venerida; family Veneridae; genus Mercenaria; species Mercenaria mercenaria. The sequence goes on along the minus strand of NW_026460848.1, from coordinate 17,807 downwards.
TGCATGCTGAAATCACTCATATTTCCATGCCTGAAGGATCCGGCAAAGCCAGACGAAATGTGCATCATGGGTCGAATGTCAGTAGAGAGAACATGACAAAACTCAAACAAAGTGTCATACAAATTGACAATTCTAATGACAGCATGTGCTTGGCACGATCCATTGTTGTAGGGATATGCCATGCACAAAAATCTAATACCGATGAATGGAAGAAACGATGGCACATGATGCACAAGAAGCCTTTACAACAGAAGGAAGCTCACACGTTATTGGATAGTGTTGGAATCGGACACGATCAGCCGTGCGGAATAGAGGAGTACCAGAAAATCCAGACCAAACTCTACCTAGACTATATTATCAAGGTTCACACGCAACATGGTAAAGGTGAACCTTTGTTTACCCCACCCACCATGAGGAAAGGGAGTAAAGTGATACACGTATAACACCACGGAGGACATTATGACACCATCACTTCGATCAAGGGATTCTACGGATATAGTTATTATTGTGAATACTGTGACATTGGCTATAACAATCTAGAACAGCACAAGTGTGAAAACATTTGTCGATGTTATTCAACTGAACTCTGTGAACCTGGCAGACAGGTTACATGTAGTGACTGTAGGATTACTTTTAAAAGTGTTGAATGTTATCAAAAGCATAAGCAAATCACAGGACACAAAAAGAAAAGTATTTGTGAATCTGTATGGCAATGTCAAACATGTCATAGTATTGTTGTAGGTAGGAAGAGGACTCATGTTTGTTCAGGGTCAAAGAAATGTAGGTATTGTAAGGACATTGTTGGACCAAACCATGAATGTCATATACCAAAATATGTCTCTCCTGAATCCGAAGGTCCTTCAGATTACATCTTTTTTGATTTTGAGAGCCGGTTCGATACAAGCGAGCACATACCAAATTTTTGTTGTGCTCTACGCTTTTGCGATGAATGTATCCGTAAGGACATAACGGAACCATGCGATCATTGCGACACGTTACCCGAACCCAGGGAAATGTTGTTTAGGGGTGATAATACCGTGGCTGAATTTTGTACTTGGTTGTTTAAACCCACCCACAAAGGATCCACGGTCATAGCTCACAATTTTCAAGAGTATGATGGTCAGTTTATCTTGCGGTATATTGTCATACCACAACCAAACCCGAGGTCATCATGAATGGAAGCAAACTCATTTCCCTGAAATGTCATGGACTGAGAATGATTGATTCCTTGAGCTTTCTCAGTATGCCATTGTCAGCTTTTCCCAAAACGTTTGGTCTTACTGAAATGGCTAAAGGGTATTTTCCACATTGGGCCAATAAAGCTGAATTCCAGAACTATGTGGGACATTACTTAGACTCAGAGTACTATCATCCTGGTGGTATGAAACCCAAAGCCCGTGAAGCCTTTTTAGAATGGCATCAGGAAAAGGTCAACACACATTCCATCTTTGATTTTCAAAAGCAGATGGAAAAGTATTGCCGATCAGATGTAGATCTTTTGAGGAGGGGTTTTGGAGAATTTCAACATCAGTTAATGGCCAGTGACGGCATCAGTCCTTCTACCGAATGTGTCACTTTGGCTCACGTCTGTTATTGTGCCTATTGCAAAAACACATTACCAGAAAAGTTTTTGGGTATCATTTCAGATGCAGGAGACCGTATAAGCACTTTTTTCTGCAGGAACTTTATTTCTGCGTTTTCTGCGGAAGACAATAAGACCGCAGATTTAAAATCCGCAGAAATTTTTGTCCTGATATACCGTAATACGGTGATACAAGCCGCCATTATAATTCGGTTAGTATAAGACAATGTCCGATAGCGTTATCGACTTTTGTCCCTCATGTAGCCTAAGGCCGACGAAGCAAGTTGAAAATTTAGTAGTAACAGTAATATAATAGGACCGTTTTATTATTGTTTTGCTGTTGAATAAACCGTAATAAAAAAGTAGAATTTGTTTAAATTTTCGTTCCTCATTGAGCAGTCAGTTTCAATGTTCTTTTATTTTGTTACAAACACAATCCATTATATCATTTGTGTCTATTGTTAACCGATCTGTCTGGCGAGTCATATCTATTGTTATTTTATGGGGTTTGAAAAGTCGTGATTAACAAAAATTATCATTTGTTACAATTTTTGTCGTTTTGTCTTTTGCACAGATGACAATGTTCGCAAAATATATATTCAGGCATTTTTCTTGTCCGTTTGGCTTGACTGTATTTATAAAATAATATGCTCTTGGTTTAAACACTCAACATTATGTGATGATGACAGTGTTACATAATTATCCGTCAACTTTTATTTTCGAACCGGAAGCCAACATAACTGTCAAAATAACCGCAAAATACGTACCTGTCTATTTGAATTTAATGAAACAACGGGTGAATACAAAACCGCAGAAATTAATCCTATCAACGTCAGAAGAAAGACATCGCAGAAATAAACTACGCAGAAATTTATACCACCTCATTTTGTAATAAATCGCAGAATAATAAGTACTTATACGGTAGACCTGTTATTCCATTAAAGGTGTACGATGGTTACAGGCAGAGCAATTACCATAGGAAAACCCCTTCGTCATGCACTGAACGGTGGAGAAGTCCGTACAGGTCCCTATTCTGTTGATGGGTACAATGCAGAGACCAATACGGTGTATGAGTTTTTAGGGTGTTGGACTCATGGGTGTGAAACATGCTATCCAAAGCGTGAGGTCAAGAATCCTTACTCGTTAAAGACCATGAATACATTGTACGTAGAGTCCGTTTCAAGATTTGAAGCCTTGCAAAACCAAGGGTACAACATTGCATGCATTTGAGAATGTAAACTTGACCAAAAGTGTTAGGAAGACCCTGAGTACAAGAGTTTGATTGATCGGTTCTATCTCAGTATGGAACCGATCAAACCTCATGATGCTGTGTTTGGTGGACGTACCAATGCAGTCACCATATACCACGAAGTAGATAAGAGCACCAATCAAGAGATCAAGTAAGCTGATATTTGTTCACTGTATCCCTATGTGAACAAATACAAAGAATACCCCCTCCATCATCCTGTCATTCTAAGTCAAGAGGAAATTGATATAACAAACCTTAAACAATACAGGGGTTTGGTCAAGTGTAAGGTGCTCCCTCCTCAAGATTTATGGTTACCCGTCCTACCAATGCATTGCAACAAGAAAATGGTGTACACCTTGTGCCGTACATGTGCAGAGAAAGAACTTCAGGCCTGCTGTCATTCAGAGGAGGAAAGGGTCTTGGTTGGTGTTTGGACTTCTGTGGAATTAAATAAGGCTTTAGATCTAGGTTACAAGGTCATTGAAGTGTATCAAATCTGGCACTTCAAGGAATGGAGCGACACTGTCTATAAGGAATACATCAATAAGTACTTGAAAAGGAAACAGGAGGCCAGTGGTTATCCCAACTGGGTCAAGACTCAGGCAGATAAAGACAAGTTCAAAAGCGACTATTTTCAGGCCGAAGGTGTCATCCTTGAAGATGTGGAGAAGAATCCCGGCAAAAGGGCCGTGGCCAAAACCATGCTGAATTGTCTCTGGGGAAAGAATGCCCAAAACAATGTCTTGCCCAAATAGGAATACATTGACAAGCCAGCCAGGTTATACGAGATCATGGCTGACCCTCACAAAAATGTCCACTACTTTGACTACACGGATATGTCAAAACCCCATGCTGCAGCCAGTGTGGTAGTTGCAGCTTTTGTCACTGCCTATGCTAGGTTAGAACTGTACTCTGTCCTGGAACGTTTAGGGGATCGGGTCTTGTACTTTGACACAGACAGTTGTATGTACATTTACGACCCTGATAAATACAACACTCCCATTACAGACAGTCGATTGGGAAAATGGACTGATGATGTACCCAATGGAAGAATTGTCAAGTATGTTGCCCTGGGTCCTAAAAACTACGGGTACTAGTACATTGTCAATGGGGAACGCCACACAGTGTGCAAGGTCAAAGGCATTACCCTGGATTACAATACCACCCAAAAAGTCAATTTCAACAGTATGATACAAGCTGTCCAAAACAGGGAATCTTTTTCAGAACTCATTGAATATCCATACCATATCAAAAGACACAGTGATAGAAAGGTCACCAGTGAACTCCAGACCAAGACTTTCCGTTCAGTGTATACCAAACATGTCGTTGTGGATCAATATAAGACCGTGCCTTACGGATATGTTCAGTCTCAAACAATGACATCAAGTGAGTCGAACGTACATTTTTGAATGCATCAGAACTGACTTCAGCATTGTAAACAACAAGTCATACATAAAAGTATGTTGAATAAAATCGTCAAAAACAGAATAAGTTGTGTTATATTTTTGGCTTCAAGATGGAAAATAGCTCGGGAGTGTTCGAGAACATGATGAATTCCTTCACTGCTGAACTCAAGGGAGTGTGTCCAGACATGTCAGACAGTAAATAGGAGAAAATCTTTACACCTGGAGAAACAATCACTCATGTCATCAACTGGATGAGATTAATGGATAAAGCATCAAGCAAACAGGAAAAAATGGCACTTATGATATTGATGACTGTGCGTATGATGAAAGATCTTTACAGTTTAAACTGGTTATGTGAACTTTATAACTGTGTCATTGAAAACATAAATTGGAATGGTATATAAATGACAAGATAGAAGACATTTATTTGTTAAATAATTGTTAACTGTTGTTTTTGTTGTGAACATTGTTTTTGTCAACATTGTTCTTTGTCAACATTGTTGTTATCAACATTGTTTTTGCCAGTATAAATAAACATGTAAAAAAGAACATGTTGTCATTATTCTTGAAACTATCATGGAAGAAAGTAGTTTACTATTTCAACATCCTTGCAATATTTTTATTTCTGGACCAAGGGTGTCTGGTGAAACACAATTTGTCAAACAATTGATTGAGTTTAAAACGGATGTGTTTCAAATTGTACCACAACAAGTGGTGTGGTGTTACAAAGAATGGCAGACTACCTACGCTATGTTGCAAGAAAGAGAAGGATCTTATATAAAGTTTGTCAATGGCATCCCAGACGACGACGAGGAGATTGTCAGCGATACCAGTATTCCTGATTTGGTGGTGTTTGACGACATACTCGGCGATAAAGATGAAGAAAAAAATCAAACTTTGGTTTACTAGAAAAAGACATCATCGTCATGTCAGTGTGATTTATATCACACAGAACATGTTTCAACAATCCAAAGCAAGCAGAACAATGAGTCTGAATGCGCATTACATGATTCTGTTTCAAAATACTAGAGATAAAGGACAAATCAAAGTATTGGCAAGTCAAATTCAATTGCCACATTTACTCCAAGCCTATCGAGATGCCATTTCAGTTCCTCACTGATATTTAGTGATTGATTTTCATCCAAGAACTCCCGAGTCCTACAGACTGAGAACAGGTATCTTTCATCGTTGGGTGACTGGAGGAAATAGAGGACCTGTTGTGTACACGGGACTAGTATAAAAGAAAAATACATAGGAAGAAGGTATTCACTTCAAGACAATTCGTCATGGATTACACACCAAAAGCTGTCATCAGAGCCTTGGAATCGCTCAGTCAGGAGAAAAATATTCAAAAAAGACAACAGTCATTACAAGTCGGTCTGCATGAAATGATCAAATGATTTACGTTAGCAGCCAAGATCACCATACAGAAAAAAATTCAACTGCCTAAACAGACTTTGAATTTCATGAACAGAAATCAATAAGTGATTCAACAGTTAGCAGACGCCAACGTGGATGCCGACACCAACGTAAATTGATACTGAAACCAGGAGGCAGTGGATATCTTGGAGAGGTGTTATGATTCGAAGTCTACTTCGTTGGGACGGACAAAAGAGTGGTTTTAATAGGCTGTCAAGAAAAGATCTGTCAAAACGCCATCAGCCAAGAAAGGCAAAAAGAGATCTGTCAAAACACCAGTAGCCAAGAAAAGCAAAAAGAGATCCGTGAAAACCAGCCAAGAAACACAAATCACCGTTGAAAGTCAAAATACATGTCAAGAAATCATCGGGCAAAACCACACGGAGGACACTTGCGCCACCCATGAGGAAACTCGATGATCGGTTTGTGACTGTCAGACGAAAATCTTCACCAAGACAAGACTCGCCTTTGAAACCACTCAGTCCTGTCTCTGATGTGATTGATCAGACAACGCCGGTGAGATCACCTCTCTCACCTAGCAGTATCATGTCTGGATTTCAAACTCCAAGTCCTATGCCATCGAGATCCAAGAGTACCACCCCATCCTCTGTTCTTAATACTCCAAAGTCAAGATTTGATAACGTGGTGGTGAATCAACACGATGGTTTAACCTATTTGACTCCAAACGGTAAATGGACTGTAAGCAAATTAACACCAGGAGAAACTTCGTTCTCGTCTCCGTCCCGAAACTCAACCCCAAGATCGTTTCTGTCCAGTACTTCGTCTGGAACTCCATCTTGGGCAAGCTCACCTTCTTCCTCATTTACAGGGTATCCGAGTGGAATGTTAGCCCGATTTTCACCACTGAATCGACAAGTATCTACACTTAGATCAGGTTTAATCAGTGATGCTGCAAAAACAGCCTTTGATGCCCTGTCGCCTATAAAAGCCCAAGTATTCACAGAAACAACACCATTTTGTTGTTGGGACAGTCACGAAGATGGCATGCAAAAGAACTGCAAAACGTAAAACATCGTTGATCAAGAAACATGGAGCCATGATGTTAGCTTTAGGCAAGGCACGGCCTCAGTTTGTGAAAAAACTAATCAAGGAAGCGCCTAAAGATCTGATCAACTGCGTGGCAGAATGCTGTCAAAATATTTTAAAAGGGAATGTATCTCTATCAGAAGCTCAGAAGCGCCAGTTGCATCCAAGACGTCAATAGCTTCGGGACTTGGCAAACAAAAAGATTCCGATCCAGAAGAAAAAACAAATTTTAAAACAGAAAAGAGGATTTTTACCACTGTTAGCTTTTGCGCTAGGACCTGTGCTCAACAACAGTCTTGGAAAATTGATGGATAAAATATAAAGAAGATGGCCATTGTTCCGTTTAAAATGCTGGAAAAGACGAATCGCTGGAAAGCAGAGCAACAGCAACGTCCAAGATTACCACCAAACCCTAACAACACACAAACATCAGAGCTGCAGAAAGACAGCAGGTCTGTACTTCATCGAGAGGATTTGTCTGAAAGAGAAAAATCTCAATTATACGGCCAAAAGATCCGAGCATGAGTTGGAGTGCTCAGGGAAATATAGAAGTCAATGGAAAACCTATTCCCGGATCTAATTGATTAATGATTGACTTAGTCAATGATGTCCTAAGACAACGTAAAGGATCCAACCCAAGAGGATGGCAAGAATTTTCTCGAGGTCTGAGAGAATCTTATGTCCCTCAGGAATATGTTGGCAACAGACAGCGCTGGTTATGGATGCAGAGAGACGGGTCCGAGGATGAAGAGGATGCGGATGAATTTTTTTAAACCAGTTCCTACTTACCACCTACACCACCTAAGTCTATAAAACGTGAACCCAGAACTTCAACGTCCCAGTCGTGGGAGGCTTATTAACTTGGACAGTAAAAGAGAGGTAGTGCTTCATAAAATTTACTACGATCCAAAACATCCTGCAGGATTTTCGGGCGTCCCAACTCAGCTCGAAAACAGATCAAATCTTTCTCTTTAGTTCAAGTCAGATCATGGTTGCAGAAAACCTATACGTTGCATAAACCTATTCGTCGAAAATTTAAATTTATTTATTTGGGTTTTACGGCGCACCAACACAGTATAGGTTATATGGCGCCACATCTCATTTACATCAAAATAAAAACATGAGGTATGGAATCAAAATTTGCATACCTGCTGGAATCACAGAGTTACTGCAAAACCAAGTGTTAAGACCCTATTAGTCGCCTCTTACGATCATGCAAGGGTAAGGCAGTGGTTCCAATTCTTTCCACACACAGATCGTTATTGATCATCAGTGGCAGGAGGATTTAGCAGATTTACAGAGGTTAATGAAACACAATGATCAGTTTCGTTATTTGTTGTGTGTCATTGATGTGTTTGACGCTTGGGTTGTTCCAATTTATAATAAAACAAGTCAAATTTTGATTCAAGCGTTTGAGTCTATTTTGAAAACTTCAGGTCGATCCCCAAAGTCCTTGCAACCTGACAAAGGGTCTGAATATAAAAATAAAGACTTTCAGAAGTTTTTAAAGTCCAAACATATTCATTTTTTCACTACCGAAAATCCTGAAACTAAAGCAAGCATTGTTGAAAGATTTCAAAGAAGTTTGAAAAGTCGCATGTGGAAGTATTTTACACATGAAAAAAACGTGACGTTACATTGATATTTTAGATGATTTGGTTCATGCCTACAATCATAGTTTTCATCGGAGTATTCAAACAACACCTGCACCGGTCACTGAAAAAAGAGAACCTCAAGTATCACAACACTTGTATGGATCAAAAACAAAATCAAAACCAATCTCGGTCAAAGTTGGTGATTTAGTTCGCATCAACAAAACAAAGCGAACTTTTGACAAAGGGTATCTCCCAAATTTGACCAAAGAATTATTCAAGGTCATTCACATTCGCCGTTCTTTGCCACAAACTGTTCAGTTAGAAGATTTGGGTGGGGAAAAATTGAAGGATCCTTCTATTTGCCTGAAATTCAGACGATAAAAGACAAAGATATTTACGAAATTGAATCAGTCCTTGCTCGTCGCACAAGGAAAGTGGGTGGAAAAAAAGATCAAAGAAATTAAAGTTCACTGGGAAGGTTATCCAAAGAAATTTGACAGTTGGATTCCAGAAAGTCATTTGGTATAAAAGACTCTACATTTTGACAGGATGTCTCAGTCAGATTCGGCTAGCGTGGAGGTGGCAGACAATACTACGGCGCTTTGTAAAACTCGTGAGCCAAAAAAATCGTCTCACTTACATGTCGCAGATTTTTGCCATTTATTTTGTGTTGGTGGTGGTTATAATCAATCAACTCGGTCTGAAATTTGAAGAACGGATTTGATTAATTTTGCTAAGTAGCACACTTGGTTACATTTTACCCACCCCAGGTTTGATATTCTTCCCCGGTGCATCTCATTACTGAAATTGACAATGCTATTCAAAAAGAACTTGATGACCTTCTCCATAAATCTGGGAGATGTTTATCCAGGGGATGAAAATCCTTTTCCTTACGGTGTGGTTTTAAATGGTGGCACTAATCATTTATTCATTTATTCTGATTGGCAGATTTTACTTTTCTGGGAGATATTGAGGCACCAATCCTTCGTGTGGTTCCATTTGAACCGGGCAAGAGAGATTCAAATCATGTTCACGAAGAATTTGTCAATTTGCATCATGTCCCCATTTCCAAATCCAGTTTTGATGAAATAGGTATAAATATAAGGGGTGACACTGGACAAATCGTTCAGTTTGTTGGTGGCAAGTCTATGGTGAAATTGCATTTTCGAAAGAACTCACGAATTAACTTATGATCACAATGTATCCCGTGTATCGTGGTGTTCCTCGCCAGTACGGTCATGGACTTGGGTCTATCTTTAAATCAGTTATCAAAGCAACATCTCCTTTTGTGAAGCCCATGGTTAAATCAGCAATTAGGGCCCTCAAACATGAAGGCCTGGGTGCAGTTAAGGATATCATGTTAGGAAGAAATCCAAAACAGGTGTTAAAGTCTCGTGGAAAAAGGGCACTTAAGTCTGTTGGAAAAGCAACAGCTTTAACCTTTGGAGAATCTTTGATCAAAACTATAAAAGGTTTAAAACCGAGGCCTCGTCGTCAGTACTCATTCAGACATCGTGGAAGAAGGGTGGTGGTGATACCACAACGTGGCCGTGGAATAAAACGTTCACAAAGAAAATCTAGACCTCTTTATATTTTCGACTGAAAAAATATGATGCAACACGGTTCTTGCAAGTGTAGCAAAACAGAACTTGATGTTTCTGCTGTACCTCCAGCCATGTCAGTCATGCAAGATGGACAATGGACGAAACATTACCCGATTTCGGCTTCGAATAATTCAGCCCCCATCGAATTTATTATTCCTCCACAAACGAAAAATGGACAGATTTGAATCAGTCCTATTTGTACATCAAATTCAAAGTGCTCAAGGCTGATGGAAGAGACCTGGGGGCTGACACTGAAACTTCTGTGGTCAATACCTTTTTCCACAGTATGTTCAGTTGCATTGATCTGTATTTGAACAATAAACTGATTTCGAGCAACACACATACCTATCCGTACAGAGCCTACATTGAAAATCTCCTGTCCTACAACAAAGAACGTAAAAACACACAACTGCGGGCGTTTGAACTCTGGGATAAAGATACAGCCACTCATATGCTGGATAATACACGAGGTGGAGCTAATAATGGATGGAAAGGTCGCAGAACTCGTATTGCCGAAAGCAAATCCTGTGAAGTCATTGGAAGATTACATCTGGATTTATTTCTACAAGAGAAATACCTCCCGAATGGAACTGAAATACGCCTCAAGTTAAACAGAGCCTCCGCCAACTTCTGTCTCATGGGCACGGCCGAAGGAAAAGTTGATATCCAGCAAGTGGGATTCAACGTGAGAACGGTTGAATGACTTCCTGTGGTGGCAAACGATTTGAATCAGGCCATTAGCCAGCATAACATGAAGATCCCGATACGACGCGCTGTAGTGAAAACATTCACGATCCCCGATGGACAGAGATCTAAAATGGATGATCACTTGTTTCTTGGACAACTTCCAAAACGACTCATCATTGGTATAGTGATAATTGCAGATATGAATGGAGACCACCGCACCAACCCATTTGATTTCATACATTTCCATCTGTCTAAACTAGAGGTCAGTATCGACGGGAAACCATTCACAACAAAGCCTTCCAACCAGATTTTGAAAATGGAGAATGTATGCGATCCTACATGTCACTCTACCAGGCAACAGGAGCTCTCGGACTCAACAGGTCGATTGGATTGACTATGACAGAATATAAAAGCGGCTACACTCTATGCGGATTTGATCTCACCGCAGATCAAGGTTGTGAGGAAGGTCAACTTCACCCTATAAAAACGGGGAACCTGAGGATAGATCTTCAGTTTGCACAACAACTTCCTAGCGTCGTGAACGTGATAGTGTACGCAGAATTTGACAATTAAGTTGAAATCAACGGGCTGATAGAGGTCGTCACAGATTATTAAACAAGGATGGTCATGCCTATGCCAGACAACTCAGAGAAGATGCTGATAAAGTGAACTACCATGAACCGATATTTAAAAGAAAACTGAAGAATATGCGACACACGAATGTGTTGTGGAAGAACTTCAAACACTCATCTTCGATGAAGTGCATAAGAACTGTTATGGATGTATTGTGGATCATCCCAGTCAGTTACAGCATCAACGATGTTTGTTCACATCTACGGACGAGTAGGTGGAGTTGAACATTGAAAAAGCTCTCAATCAACTGAATCTCTACAATGTCATGGAAAAATGGTATCCAAAGCTAGAGCTCATGGACGTGCATGGCAGTGAGAAAGTACAAGTCCTGCATATGTGGGTAGATATAAATAACAAGTTAGCTCGTCATCAAGCAGATTCACGGGAAAGCTGGATGCGTATGAATACCCATGAACTTCAATACATCTTGGATAAATCGTTTATATTGAGAACACTCAATGGAGAAGTGTGTCCTTAGGATCATCTACCGAAGCAGAAACGCTGTCATGTGAAAGCTTACATAGTGAACACACATGACTCTGATAAACCTGGAGAACATTGGGTGGCTATTTACTTCAGAGAAAATACAGCCATCTACTTTGACTCTTATGGATTACCACCTTAGATGAAGCTATTCGACCCCTTCTTGGACAACAATACCCGAAGCTGGACTAGGAACAACATACGACTTCAAGGTGGAAGCAGTGCCATGTGTGGTGTTTTCTGCATATTTGCTTTGGACGCTTTAGCCAGAGGATATGAGTAAGAGACTATATTGACTATCAAATTTCGTTTAGAGCCAAGATATTGGCATCTCAATGACAAAGATGTAGGAACTTGGTTTAAACAATTCTATGGACACTTGTATGCAAAAGCTAGATCACTAGCTAAACCTGAACATTGTCGGTGTTGTACAGCAGATCAATCTGAAAAACTTGCTTTAGCTTTGTTTAAATTGTATGTGTTAGACCATGATTATTTGTACACTTAATGTTCTTTGTTAATACAGTTACTTGTTCAATAAAAAATGTGCACACAAAATATTCTTGTTTTGTTATTTTTTTCCCTATCTAGGAGTAGTAGTAAAAGTGCCATAACCACATCCCTCAAAAAGACCAGTAGTCCTGGTCTTTTTTCAACTTAGCCATGTAGATGTTGGTCCTCCATGTAAGATCAAATCTTATTGGCTAATATATTGATTCTCTATCAGGTCCGCGCGATCCCCATATAAGCAAGTACATTGGCCTACATTCCATCATTCGTTCACAATTGAGTCCATTGCCGAGCAAATTGAGGAGCTGCAACAACTCGAAGCCAGAGCTGCTGTTCTTCAGAACAGCATCCTCAATACGCTTAGGAGAGAAGAAGAGAGGTGGAGGGACACCCAACGAAGAACGAATGAGGCGTTAAGGATCATCCGATCCTTAAGAGATAGAGAACAGGCAGAAAGGCAGAGAATGGAGGAAAGATATATGGGTCGGCGCTACGTCAGTAGAGATGCTACTCAGAAACACAACGGCCCTTTTCAGGGCCACTCCATTTCTTTTACGAAAGAAAGTACCTTTTCTCTTATTGTCTACTGGTAAATATTTATAGTACCCTAAATGGTGACCTAGCAACAAGCAGCTTGGTGATCCGGCACGAGTGCCAGATCACCAGCCTATACTACGTCTCTTTGTGTTTTAATTTCTAGTTGCTTCGATTTTAAGAAATATTATAATATCTATGGTACACGTTTACCAATGTATATGTTATATAAAACAACCTGAATGATAATAAGCTATATTTAGAATGATTTATATCTTGCTCCCAAAATTAAATAAACCTTAGTCTATGAAAACAATTTTAGCATAAAATTGTACACAAACGCTATTTTTTTTTTTTACTAATTTCTATGCAAACACATGACGACAAAACGAAAAAATAAAGAGGGAATCTGCCTTGGAACGTATTATTCTATGCCCATGATAAACCTTCTCTTCAACAGCTACACTAAATTCATCCAATTTAATTTTTGAAACAGCTTTTAATATAACTTCAGTTAACAAGCTCTTGGATAATTTATGTATGTCTTGACATAATGCTTTAAGGTGTTGAATATTTCTTTTATACACTTTTACTTTGAAATCAGAGAAAACAAAAACATTATTTGACCTATATATCGAATTGTGGCTTCTATAAAAATGTTAATTTTGTTTTCATGACTTTCCTTTTCTTGTTAATTTAAAAGAAGAAAAATCTCGTTCTTAAAATGTTGATAAACGTCCTTACTACGTCTACATATTCTGTATTTTTCAGTAGAAAGCATGCACGAGCCTATATTTACAGCTAGGCAGACATTCCGCCGAGCAAACACTTGTATAATCTTTATGTTTTGAACTAAATAAGAAATATGAATGCCCTTTAAATGAATGATAGGACTGAGATGTGTGTGCTTTATTGTTCACAGACCTTGAACTTTTCATGCAAATAACGCGATTTACCTCTATAAATGACATAGCTATAAACAATTTCTGTAGACATTACTGGGGTCTGTAACAAATTATTATCAAAAACTGTGTAATTACCCTCACATTTCGTTCAACATGCGGGAGTTAGCTTTAGATATGGCAACATGACGTCTGAACAATCCCAAGAGATATGCTAATTTACTGTTACATGTATTTTGAAGTGACACCGACCTTAGATGTTATATGTCGACAGGAAGTTTTGTGTTTGAATGAACGGATTTGTATATTAGTAGAAAAATTGCACAAACCTTCCCGATTACACCAACGCATAACAAATTGAATCAGGCCGAACTTACGAATAGCCTGATCAGACGGTAATGTGTATAATTTTACACTTTGACGGAACAGTGGAATTCGACTCGTGGGCAATTAATTATAATTAAAGAGATTTATGACTTTCCTTCAGTTGTAGTATTTTTTACGGTAAACGTTAAAGTAGTCAATGCCACCTTCATTCGAGAAAATGTTAGTTATTATGCTAAAAAGTATGTGAAACAAAATGTATACTGCACCTGCATAGGCCAATCTAAAGGTCCCCTTTAAAAGCAGGAAATGCGGTCAAAACGACAAACCAGCTATAAAAGTTGTTATTGATTAATAATTATCATAAGTCAGCAAAATATATCGTTGACAACATTATGATTAATACAAGCTAGGCTATCCTTTAGGTGTTCATCAGGATAGTCTGTGACCGGCCGAGCCTAATCAAGGATAGAGCTGTAACGGAGTATACATATATATTAGATTTAGGTAGTTCTGCACGCTTGGATCAAAAATAGAATTTTAATAAACTGTCATTTTTCAAAATTTTCATGCACTCAAATATTAGGCAAATAGAAAAGATTGGGTCGTGTGCTAGATTAATTTGAGAAAGGTGAACCCAACACACATTTTCATAATGGGAGTCTACAGAAAAATCACAATTATGAAGATAATTTCGCTTATGGAAATGTTTCTACAGTGTATATTTTAATAAATATATGTTGTGTAGATTTCAATAAAACATCTAACTATAATTTTAAACTAACATATGGGCTATTATTTGGAAAATAAAAGACATAGATCCTGTTCGTGATGAAAGTGATATGCACAATTTAAGCTAGATAGATTCTTTATTACCTCCAACAAGGAGAACTATCAATAATTACAGATATACATACAAACATAATCACATCAAAATAGAACAACATAACATACAATATTATGTACAGACAGCATATCACAAAGCATCAGTACGTTAACGATAATGTGAAATAAATAGCATATATACACAAATTTACTCAACCTTGATTATTAAGGTATATTTGCAGTTTAACTATTAAAATACAAGAGGTGTATGGTTGAAATATCCCGATATGCATCCTTTCGAAACGAAACGAAGAATACAAAAAGGGTAGCAAGCCTTATTATATTCCATTATATTAGATAGCATTACTGCATATCACATATAGGCATAAATATAATGCACAAAAATAAACGATAACAATATGGCTAAAATCCCAGTTGGGAGTATTTAATTTAAGTACAGACTATGTGAAGCTATAAGTATTTTCCCTTATGATAAAGCAGTATTTATGTTAAATAAAACGCATCGTATGATGACATGTGACAGTATATAATAGTACAAATAATTACAGCATTCACATTGATTTATATCTATAAAGTCTGTAGACCAACATATGCATAAGACTTATAGCGACATGCTTGATCTGTTCGCGAGTGGCTACAGGAACTTGATACTCCGGCAATCCTAACAAAACATCAAATATTTGAGATCTGGGATCTTTTGATATCATTTCTATGTAATTTCCTTTGCCTGCAATAGACAGGACTTCTTCTAAAGTGATTTTCTCAGATACTCGTTTTCACGACAAAACAAAATCGCATGCATGGTAGAATTGTCGCATTGTCTGTCACACAGCGTGCAAACAGCAGTACTGTTATATGATAGTAAGTTTACTAATATTTTTACTACTGACGAGCATTTAAATTTTAAGGATGGATTTTGACGGCTTAAAGTCCACAGGTGACATGGTTTACCATCAGTGAACATTTCATTAACACGTAGGCCAGGAGATCTATTTACGATACGCATCATTCTGGCATGAAATTCCCTCTGGTAAATGTTGACTCTCAGAATGTTCTTCCACTGGTATTTAGACGGAAACTTAGCTGTGTTTAAGTATGTCAATAACACATCAGTTAGGCCGTACTTTTGAAGGACTCTGTGGGTGTCTGGAATAAATCCATAAACTTGTCTTTCATCATTGAAATAGCGAACTAGCCTTTTGACAAATATTTGTTTCGCAAGGTAATTTTCTTGATTGCTAATGTTGAAATCATTAATTGCATGTTCAGTGTTCAGGGAACAAGCTATAGGTCTATGCCTTGACACATTAAGACAGTGGTCATCAATAATTTCTACGTGTTCTACACAATATGTCTTTTCGACAGGTAACATTATATAGTCAATTAATGACTCATATTTATCATCATAAGATACAAATGATGTATTTGCACCAATACATTTTTCAAGCGTATTGATTGCCACATAACCAATATCACTCAAAAATTGCGATAAATACAAATCTCTACCACTTTTCATACAGTTCGCATTAAAGTCACCAAGAAAGATTTCAGTACCACTTTGTGAATAGTAGCTCCGTAAGTTATACAACTTGTCAATGTAATCTCTATAATACTGTACCGGATAATTACTGCAAGGTAGATAAAATATTTGAGGGTTTCTTTTTATAAGTTTAGTGCTTGTTTGATCTATTTTCATTTTAAAATAATTTTATGGTTAATTGCAATTTTAGTATTAAATCAGCTAATCCAGCCGTATCATTTCCAAAGTATGTACGTATATACATTATAAGTAATATTGTTACTAAAGTATTGCATGGATTAAACAATGTTAACATTGTATTTCTTATACTAAGTTTTTTGTTTGAACATTCTCTGCAGTTTAAATTACAGTGCGACAGGCATAAATCATCCTTAAGATAGTCTTACATGTCAAGGCTGGAATAAATGATTGCAGCTGTTGCTGTTACATTACATTTAGTTAATGATGTCCATTTAATGATTATATATAATTACCAGTGCTACGGGCTGGAAGAGCGTTGCATTTTTTTCACCACATAATTTCTCTCACACAAAGTTTACTTGAATGTTCTCATAGATTTGATCAGTCAAATGAAAGAAAAGAATAAGCGAGTTTTGTAAACCTGATTTCTGGCATGCTCGACAGTTTATGTTACGTTTACTCTCACTGTTTCTCTTTTATGTCTTTTTTTTCTTTTTAAAGAAGATATAAAACACTATTCACAAATCTATCAGATGAATCTAATGAATTTGTTTTGACATAGAGCATATTAGGTGGGAGTATCCAGGTTTTTCGTTCGGAAAATCCATCTAACATCCCTGGATACAAGTACTAAAATGACATCGTTACAAACTACATTTTTTTGTATTTAAAATGATGTGGTTGTGTACTTACGGCATTACAGTTAACAGCCGTTGATTTCGCACGCTTAATTAAATATGCCTCTATACGTTTTCTTACTGTTTGAATAATAATTCGGTTATAAATGTAAAATGAAAAGAAACAATGGTATTACTTGAAGTAATTGAAATTTAAGATATATTGCTGTCCTGTCATTGTTCACGCGGTCACTTAAGAGCTAGATATTCAACCAAGACAAGATTGTTATATACTTTCTCATGTTTTAAAGTGTCTTATGAACAATAGCTCTAAAAATTAGATATGGAATAAACCACTTGGCTACTAAATGTATAGGTTAGTCGTTCAGATGCGAATAATTAAACCACTCGTGCTACACACTCGTGATTTAATCATTACGCACCCAAACTCCTGCCAATATTTTGTAACTGATAAAATATAAAAACAGATTTATTATATCTTAATTAAATTTTCATGTTAAACAATGCTGTCTTTTTATGATTTGATGACGTTCGAACTTTTTTCTCCAAAACATGGACTTATATCTTAATGTGTAACAAACGATAACAGATGGTATCGCGCATCCATTCCTACATCGTTTACCATAGG
>NW_026460847.1:0-70017 GCF_021730395.1 Mercenaria mercenaria | reverse complement strand
GATCCGTCACGTGCTATGATAGAGGGGAATTTTTTTTATGATAGAGTGGATTTTTTCTTTTGTTTAAAATGTTTTTAGGCGAAATTCATGAACTTAAATGTAGAAAAAAATCACCCATAAAAATAACATAAATATAAACAAGGGATGGAACATGGTTAATTTGAAAAGTGTCAACTACGTTCTTGTATCCCATGCTATCGCGCCACATATTAGTAATATCCGACTCATAACCAGTGAACTACATATGCAAAGGCTCACTCTAACGGAAAATGTATACTTTTTCCACCTTAAAATGTTCCACAAAGTCATAATTTATAATTTTCTATATATGCCAACACAGCCGTGTCTTGTACACACAGTCGTAAAATATTTACACGATCATGTCCTGGTGTAAAATGCAAAAAATAGCGGTAGACCGTGGTGAAACAAGTTATGGTTCCAAAGAATGATAATAAATACACTAACTGCAAACATTCACACACCTCGGAAAGCTCTATCGATGAAGAATTCATTTTATGGGTGATTTTTTTTACATATAAGTTCATGAATTTCATCTAAAAAACATTTTAAACAAAAAAAATCCACTCTATCATAAATTTTTCCCCTCTATCATAGCACGTGACAGATCCCTATGTCGTTCACAATGTCTTACTCTTTCATCGTCCGTTGATAAATATCTTTCTCAAAATTTCAAATGCATTTTTATTCACGTTTAAGGTTTCTTTGTTTAAGGTATTGGACCCCTAATAGTAAAGTTTAAAAAATGGCATTTGCTTGGTATATTCTTAAAGCTGGCCATGTTTCACACTGTGTTGCAAATTTTAAACAACTTTTACCGTGCCGTTTTTTTGTAAATTTTGTATAATTCATGGTATTTCCTCACGCTCAAGAAGAGATAAATTTCAATATGATGGCCACTATCTAAAACGTTTGCAGAGAATTCATTACAGTATTAATTTTGATAAAAGAAACATCAAACTATTGTTAAACAATTATAAAACACAAATAAAACTGTAAAAATCATTTTTTTCTAGGGTGCCTCAAGTAAACAGATTTAATGAGACAGAATTCTAACTCCAACATTGAAAAATTAAGGTCGAATCCTGTGGGTCTGTTTTGAATTTTGCTCACTTCATTCAAAAATAACCTTGGGGCAATAGTAAAACCTACCTGTATTTCTTCCACAATATGTAATCTAAAGAATGAAGGCAAAATAGAGAACTTTTACCGCACGTAACTCAGTATTTTTAAAGGTGTCTTACTCTACCCCTCCTGATTCAGAGGTAAATTTACATTGAAAAGCAAAAAGTCGCTTATAAAATAAAAAAAAAAAATCACTTTTGTACAATACATCCATAATTAGTCTTGAAAGAAGTAAAAACTTACTAGAAAAAAAGGAAAACATGGAAAAAAAATTGGTCCCAGCGGGGTTTGAACCTACGCCCCCTTGAAAATTGCAGTCAAAGTAGGTTTATGGTAGGAATTGAATACTCTTCAAAAAGGAGATACTCTATTACGAGTCCAATACCTTAATTTAACTTTTGTGAGCCGAAGATGTATTGATGAGGCCAAAAACTAATTAACACATTTAAAGATAGTTCTATATTTTCTGGGATTGCGGATTACTTAGCTCGAGAGGAATGTCGCGCATTAAAAATATAGCTCTAATATATAGCTATAGGAAAAGGGGTAGCATGTTTATTATGCTATTTTTAACGTAACTGAAACGAAAGATTAGTGAAGATCATACACTTGTAATACTATCGAGCAGTTACGCACAATTTGTAAATATAATGCAATAGCTGGTTATCAACTTGACAATGTATTTGCCATTGCTCGCAAAGAAAGAAGACAAAGATAACCTCCATGGGATCCGAAAGTTTCTGCCATTTTCGCTGTTTTTAAATAAAAACCCTACTTCAGTACTAACCTGAATAATGCCTCTGTTAATGGGCAATTCTGGCCGTTCTTTTTATAATTTTTATAAATTTCTGTAACATCTGTAGAAATACCTTTAGATTTTATTGTACGTAGTCCTACGGTGATTTGAGTTTCTCTCACATACCTCAAACCTCACACATTCCTTCTTCCACATTGAAAGTGAAAATATAAATAAATATCTTGAGGGGAATTGGAGCTTCCGGACTCAAGTGGCGCTGACTGTTCTCTATCTTCTAGCTTTTCTACTATATAGTTTTACACAATATTGTGACTACGTCCGCAGAACATTGCATACTTAGCAATTTTAGATTGATTTACAAAGAAATCTTTTGCTTAAGTTTTCACTGAATTTCGTAAATTTGTAAAAGTTCCTAGAATTATTTGTCAGTGTACCTTTAACAGTTTACACCGCAGTTACTTTATCCAATGCAGTACATTTATTATAATATCTTTCCTTACTTTGTGTGGAATGTGTGGTTGTGGAATGTTTTGGATATGTCTCTAATGAATATGAAATTTTACATGAAATTTGCCATATAACACTATTACCCGGTGGAAGCCAATTGTTGAATAGGAAATAAGTACATTGTAATGGGTAAAGTCCCACATTATGCTGCATTATTTAACAACTTTGTAATTAAACTCTCAACACTCGTTGAACAGAACAAGAAATCTAATGACGAGACTCTTTATTTATCTACACTGTTGTTTAATTAGCTAAACGCCAACACGTCCGGGAAAAAGAATTGTCAACTTTAGTTGACAGTAGACACGTAAGTAGTGATGTTGATTTAGCGCAGGGATTGCATAAACTGAAAATGATCAGAGTGTTATGAAATGCATTCGCAAAATCACAGAAATGAAAGGCTGAACCATTTACTTGCTGATTATTCGCAGATTGGTATTTTTTTATTACGTAAAAGATGTAAGCGCTCTAGTGTATATGCCACCTATATGAGCTTCGAGACCTTAAAACCGTGTGGCTTTCAAGAGGAAGCTCGTGAGTAAAGTAAGCTCTTATCTCTCCACAACATTCCTTTTGGGTGGAGTAAGTAATTTCAAGGAGACTGTACTGCTCTTGAAATCAAATATATGTATTTAAACTTTAAATATGCTTTTAATGCATAAACGGTAATATGGAACCAAATAAATTAAACTACATGAAAAGAGTAATGGAATTAGTTACTTTGAAAATATTAGTTAGAGTGTTATTTGATTAATTACTTTGCCGTGTAGTAAGGCACTGATCAAGATTGGATAATGTTAGGAAATGGATTCAAATAAGTTACCTTGTAACATTTTTCCTAATCCTAACTGTATTTGTTACAATGATGTTTATGTTATGTGTACTTGACTGATTGAAATAAATACTGTTTAAACTAAGATTGGATCACGAACTTCAAACAAGGAATCACAAGATTATAAATAATATGAGTTCATCTTAAATTTGTTTTAAAGTTTTCCGCAAGAAAATAAATTACATTGTATGACTCATATACAGAAGCCTTTCTTGCAAAAAAGGATGAGTTACACGGCAAAATATTATCACTTCTATCGTCTGTCAATCGTAAAATGGGGTAGTTAAAAATGTCTGGTTTGAATATTGTGGTTTCTAGGCGGGATACGCCCGTACTGTTTCTTTTATTTCAGCTCTACAGACCGCACACGTGCGTTGTCTTTGTGCACACTCTACACATGATACCATATGTCCACATGGAATAAACACAATGCACGCATCTTTGTCCATACATATTTTGCAGGCCATTCTGTCTTTCAGATTCCGGTTTTCTTCCTTCAGACGATCTTGCTCTGAAAATAAATTGTACCTCTGGTTATGTACATGTACACCTATTTCAAAATCAACAAGTAAAACTAATAGTCACAAAATTTCGGTGAAAGGCTACTATTTTGCCAACTACTGAAATATTCATAATTTTCAATTCGAATTATTAGTTTCTTTCAAAGCCTTAAATAATATAAGAAGACTTTGCCGTATAACGAACAATCTACAACAATGATGGTTTTCCCTTTAGATATTATTTTCTATGTTAAGCACAAAATGGCTTAATTATGTTTCTGTATGATGTAACATTATGTACTTTAAAGTTTTATCTTTCTTATGCAGGAAATATATATCTGTCTTTATATGCAATGTGTTCAGTATGACAAAATATATTTACTAAATTTATGTTAAACACGTGTTTAGAATACCTAAAACAAGAACTATGATCTAAGAGCGAAATTCCTGTAAAATGCAATAATCAAAGCGCTTAAAGCACAGAAAGGTTGAAACCTTTCGAAAAACATGTGGTTCTGGTAAGAAGTTAGTTCAATAACATTAAACTTGCACAGGGCGCCTTTTAATATTTGGACGTTCAACATGTCCCTTTGTCAAGTTTAACTGAATGACAGCCATTTACATAGCAAATATTTCAACCTTATTTTATTGAAGTGTAATGTAGGAAAACTCTCAAACACGTGATATATTGGTTTACCGTAATTTAAACTGCGCCAGGAATTACTTCCCCTACACATAGCACAGACTATTATAGCGTAATTTAATTAAATATCATGAAGAATACAACGCACTAGTAAAAAAAACTGCGGCCATTATTTAACGCACTTGTACCGCCGAATGCATGTAGACTCGATTTTTAAACCGCTTTTATATGAACTCGTAACTTAATGAAATAAATTTTAATTTAGCACAACCAATAAATGCTGGTTACACCCATCAATTATAAGCATATGCACACTACACAGACAATACCTTAGTAACGGGCCGCATTTTTTTTTTTATAAAATCCGACCATGAGAATACTTTGCGTCTAAAATCATTTTTTATAATAAAGAAAATTGGACAGTTTCGTGTTGTGATGCAAAAGCGAATGCATGTAAATTTCACTTTCAAAGTGAGGACAGGTCTTCGCTAATTTCAGTAAGACAGTATGTTCAATGGATGTGTAAAATAGGTTTTCTGTGTCCGTTGTTGGTATTTACCTATCATATTTTAGTCACTTCCACCGTGAACTTGTAAAACCTTCCGCAAGATATTTTGCGGAAAGGTCTACCGGGAAATTTATAAAAACTACGATAAAACATCGGACTATATGAAATGTCAAAATCGTAAAATATTGAAGTCCGACGTAAAACTTACTTACCGAACTAGTAAGAAGTGTGTATGTAACCTTCACTTTCACAGGGGCTGGTATTTAAGGCATGAAGGTAGTTATTCGCCGGATATTCCACCATGGTCTACTCGAATTTAGTCCATATAAACAGATTTTTCACGACTAGTAAAACCTATTTTCATGTCAAATATCAGCTTTATTTATGCTTGTTTGTAAGAAGAATGTCTGCTGATGTTTTATGCTACGTCACATGCTTCAAAAAGTTAGTCGAAGCTGTTTGGTAAAGTTAAAGTAAAGTTTGCATTTCCTGCTGTCTACCTATACCATATTTGCGTTTCCAAACAATGTTTATTCAACATAAACTACAAACTCATTGTGTACATAAATGCGCTTCCCTTGTTTCCAAACTGCGCTTATCATTCAAGAAAGATAAAACAAACAAAAGTGTCATTGTGGTCCTACTGCTCACCAGGGTATCAAACGCTATTCTCTAAGTAATCAGATCTCCAATAGTTCAACTCCAATATTATTTATGTTTGCTATGTGTCAAGTTTTTTTCTATAATTGTAAGTTGAAGCATATTTCCAAGAATTGCTTAATTTTGGTGATAAATTAGTAAATCAAAAGAATTATCGAGCGTAAATTAGAAGGATATGAAAATAATATTGTAACATCAGAAGACTACAGGCAATGCCCATCGTACAGTATCAGAATGCACTTACTGCAGGCACAACACACAGAAAAGTTCAACTCCAAACATTCAACACCTCAAAAGTTAAACTCCAAGATCATTCTCCAAGTAATCAGATCGCCAAGATTTTAAATTTGCTCACCTCCCATGACTGTTTGCTAGTTTTCAAGTTTTTTTGTTTTTTTTTTTGTTGTTTTTCTTGTACAGTTGCTAAATTGTGAGGCTTAATAGATAAATTAAACGAGAATTATGATTTGTTCTAGCAGGATTGGCATATAAGTGAGAACTGTTCTAGAAAGGTTCAGAATTCAAACGCTACACATGTATACCATTTGGATGTATCTCTGCGTGTCGGTCTTTGAATTACAGTATGTTATAACGTTTCGAAAACTAAAGAACAAATCTACAGTTGGCAGCAGGCAACAACAAATAATACACATTCTTGACCTAATCAATACTACTTTCTATGTTCACCAGTCTATTGTACATATAATGTTTGAGTGAATGTTTTCTTGATAAATCGTTATGTATTAAAAATAAGGCTACTTATTAAGAAGAGCCATTTGGTCAACTTCCACAAATCAAAAACACAATTTTCAGATATATAGAATTATGTATTGACATGCAAGAATCTTATTCTTAACTTAGTCTATAAGCTAGAAGACATACTTTAAAAAGTATTTCTATGTAGCTAGGTTCAAAGTATCGAGTAGAATAGAAAAATCTTTTAATTATTTTTCAAAATTTAACACGATATCACATAATACACCAACAATTCTTTGAGCAAGGGTTGTATAATTCTACACATTTCTGCGAAATCAACTTCTTGTTTAGCCGACCCTAGAAATAAAATATACTGATGTCACGACTTAAGTAATCGTGACACCAAAACATTAAAAATGTTGCAACCCTACTTCTTTAATTCATGGGTTGTTGTCTTTAAACTCCGCTACCTTGTTAAAAATGTTTGTACAAACGACCGACCCTGCTAAAACAACAGTAGTTCTAAGTCAGCGGGGTCCACCAAGCTAGAAACTAGACCTGTATCTACCCCAAGATCCTGCTGTTTCGACTTCCATGCAGTTTTAAGATAAGAAAAAGAACAATACAAATGAAAATCGTCGGGAGAAGACGCAAATGCTCCCTTGCTATGCTTTGATTCAATTTTGCTTAAAAGAAATCAAACAGTTTCATTTATCGGGGACACATATGTAGGACAACATCGAGAAACTTCACATCAGGCAAACACCCACATTTGATATTCTTAGATAAGATTTATTAATTGAGTCGGAAAGACAATTACAAGTAACATAAGCTCTGATGAGATTTTTAACCGACTATAAATTCTCGTTATGTACTACTTTGATTCTATTTTGCTTAATAATCTATTTTAAAAACTCTGTAGCTTTTACTCTGTTTTATTAACATTTATCAAAATGACAACTTTCATGTGAATTTTTCAATTCAACAACAATTAAAATTCAAATCCGGAACTCATTCGTCCTCTGATTCATGTGGGAAAGATGGCAGTTACTAGCGGAGAACAGGTTTGTACTGGTACAGAATCCAGAAATACTTTTAAGGTTAACTGCCCGCCGTTACATGACTGAAATACTGTTGAAAACCGGTGTTTAATAACCCAAAACAAACAAACAAATTTAATATAAAGTGAGACTGGTAGTTATAGTTTTGATTGTGGGAATGATGATGATTTGTTATATATAATTATGTTTACAGTAAAAACTATTGTTCGTTATTGTCTTAAGGATCAAAATGTATATCACCAATCATGTAACCGTCATCATTACCTTCATAATTGATACCCTGAAAACCAATTTATCACCCTTGACAGAAAAAAATAATCGAACACTCTAAAAGAAAATAATTGTACAAATTTCAACCACCGCTATTATTATTAACAACAATAGAAACACCTCTATCACTATAGTCATTATCAACAACAATGACAACAACAAAACGCTATCTTCCGTCGACATCTGTTTTTCATCTTGTTCATCAGCAAAAACATCAATAGACCTAACGATGATAATGATGATGTAATAACAGATAATGATGATGATTATGACGATGATGATACTGATGACAGTGGTGATGATGACAGCGGTGAATGTGATGATAATGTTAAAGATGATACCGATGTTAATGATAATGATGATTACCGTGTGTTGTTGGCGATGATTGTGACCACGGTGGTAATGGTGCAGATGATAAGGTTTATGATTATGATGGTGATGATGATATTGATAATGCTGTTGCTGCTGGTGATGATAGTGTTTGTTATGATCATGATTGTCGTTATGGTTGTGTTCGTAATATGTTTGAAATAAAATGCACCAAAGTATGACTTGCTAACATTATACTGCTTGCAAACGATATAAAAGTTCGTAAGTTCCTAATAAAGTCAACTGCTGGAAGTGTCTTGACACTGTCGTCAGTAAAGAAGCATTTTCAATATGGCGGCCGATTAACCGATTCGGTTCAATTTCATACAAATGTTTAATCGGTTTCAAAATTTTGAAATCCTCCAAGCTCTACACAAAAAACACATGTGAATAAATTTTTTTTCTGCTTCATATATTTGACTGATTTTAGATTTAATATGACTTCTTTATCTACAAGAAAAAGGAAGATTTCCGTAGCTACTTTGAGAGGTTACGCAGACATTCAATAAAACAAATGAAAATGAAATTTTAGTCCCATTCAAATACAGTAGTCAAAAAGTATTTAAGATATACATGCAACAAAGTAAACTAGGTTCAAAAGTGAAAGCGAGCATTCGATGCTGCAATTATAAATACAGTAATGGATTCAGGCTGAATCAAGACTCAAGTCACGATAAGTGTTCGCAGAGCGCCGTTATACATTACGAACCTTTTCTACTATTACTTCCGGTTTATTTCAACTGGTAGATAATCCATTGTATTCAAGCCAACCTTTCAACTCAAATATTGAATGCTCATTTATATCATTTTAGCGAAACTTCGCCCTTGGAACACGTTTTCCGTCAATTTTTATTGAAAAAGTTTCTCAGAAGCCATCGTGTTTGTTGTGTATATCACGCGGTATAGTTCGATTTCGTGTTTTGAGCCATGACTAATTTATGCAGGACAGTTGATTCGCCAAAAAAGGGTAGGAACGTATATGTGATACATATAGTAAAGCGGTATAAGTTTTCGATGAATGTATATAAGTGCATTGCGCAAAGGATATGGCGTTGGCTTAACAAACTTGCTTAGCGAGGTTCGAGCCTTGGTTTGTTCCCATTTTTTTTACAGATTTTCTTTTTACCTTTTGTTTCAATAAACATTGCACGAGAAAACTGTGCTGTTCATTGGTTCGATTAGCTAGCTACTCAAAAATACTTGCCTGGTGGTCTTAGTTACCATGTAATGGCTTCAAAACGTTAAAAATATATAGATAATACTCGCAAAATCATAAAAAATGTTCGTTCATTTTGCATCATCTGACTCAGACTCAGAGACTGACACAGCTGAAGGGTTGTCAACAGATACAGCAAGTGAAGTTGAAATTATATGACATGAATTAAATTGAAATTAAAAATGGCAAAATTTATTAAATATATAGGAACAATGAAGAAATAAGTCAAACATCATTCTTAAAATATATAAAATGTTTTTTTTAAAAAGAGTCTTCAAAGATGCTTGACTAAAATAAAATAAAAAATATGTATACCAAAGAAAAAATACGGCCGTAATCTGGGCTTGAACTTGCACCTCACGGTTTGTAATCATTACGCTCTACCAATTGCGCCAGCCATATAATCAAATTCATAGCAAACAAAACATACATATCAACTTGCTCTATAGAGATTTGTCAGTCAGATATCAATATTACCCAAAAGAAA
The DNA here is from genome assembly GCF_021730395.1 of Mercenaria mercenaria. Classification (NCBI taxonomy): domain Eukaryota; kingdom Metazoa; phylum Mollusca; class Bivalvia; order Venerida; family Veneridae; genus Mercenaria; species Mercenaria mercenaria. The sequence goes on along the minus strand of NW_026460847.1, from coordinate 60,368 downwards.
CAGTGGATTATTCCGTCACGGCTCAAAACACGCGGTATATATTGGTGACGTCACTGGCGATTGCATTATAAAAATAGCCATAAATAGGCCATATTCATGAGCTTTGTTGTAGCTGCATTTATTTTTGGACGGATTGTCGAACCACAATAATACATATACGAATTTCGGCATAATCGATTTTTTGATAACCACCAAAGATTTCACACTCCTCCGAAAGAAAATAGTTCTCAAATGGCAGCACATAGAACAACTGAAATCACCACGCTTCACTGCGCGCATTAATTGAATGCAGAGGATAAGTGTAGTATTAACTCGAGCAGACGATGTGCCCGCTGACCAATAAACTAAGAAGATTTTACATCAGTAGAATTCACAAATAAATTAGCTATACTAAAAAATTCAGACTTTAGGGGAAGTAAAAGCTCGGATATTTGTTATTTGATATTATCACCACAAAGAAGTGTAATAGAATAATAGAACTTTGATAGATGCTTTTGATAATCAAAAGAAGTAAAAGAATTTTCCAATGATTTATGATACTTGGAAATTTATTCAGAAAGGAATCTATTATATTGCCGAATACAATATTACTTAGCTCTCGTTAAATCTGTAAAAGTTATTACTATTCTACAGCAAAATCAAAATATTTCATGCTCAAATCATTTGGCTATTACAGTCTATTTCAACTTGCAAATCGGTAATCAGTTATATGTGTATTCCTTAAAAGTCTGATTGTCCCAGCTATAATAAGTTATCTTAAAAAATGTGTTTCAGTTCTGTTCCCTATGTTATTTTAGTTTGATGTATATTTGCACAATAGTTATTACAAAATGTATGATTGTTTTGTAATTGTGTGTATGTGTCTACATCCACATCTGTACAGTCTGATAATGATAGTCTGCATTGTTCATAGTCATTAAATTATCAATGAACATAGAAATTTCTGGCAAGGAAATGGTTACACTGTTGTGAAAAACAACCGAAAAAGACATGTACTAGTTTAACACTCCCAACAGAAAAGGGTCATTACTGACCTCGGACCTAACAGAATTAATACATTTCAAGACAATCCGTCCTCCAGTATTTACAATGCTTTGATTGTTATTTGCCGTTTTGCACCCACAAGTGCAGTTGCTTTTCATTTTCCGTCTTTAATTCTGAACAAAGAAATGCGCGAAGTTTCAAGTGTTTTAGGCTGAAATATAAACATCGCATGTTTCCAAATTATAAATATCTGCATGCGTCTTAAGATATTGATAATAAACATTTTGAATATGGCCACTGCATCAGGCCCAGATTTACATGGGTTAGCAGGAACAGCCCTCAGATAATGTATAAAGGCCTCCATACCTATATATCCAAAAAAGACACACTGGGCCAGTTTTTATTTTATTTTATTTTTTTATTATTATTTTTTTTTTTTTTTTTTTTTTTTTTTTTGTGTGTGTGTGTGTGTGTTTCGGCTTGTATTTATATGGGGATATGGGGATATAAATCTACTGACAACAAGGGCCATAATTTTACAACAGTAGCAACTCCATCATAACTGATGAGCAATTCAAAAGAAATCCATTGAATTTCGATGATATAATATAGTAGTATGTGTTGCCTCGTTTCTCGAGCAAATACTAGTATAAGAATTACATTGAAACGGAAAACATTTGTATAACAGATAACTGTATAAGTTTGTTGATGTTTTCTTGAAACTTTCTGTGACAACGGTGAAATCTACAAAAACACCCGTAGGTGCCATGGCTGTGGTTTTGCTTTTCGAAGATTTCTAAACAGGTCAGATTGTTGCGCACGCAAGTGACAAAATCACTGGCAGTCTTGCTTTTTCTGTGGCTTAAAATACATCGTTTTACGTGTAGGATTTCAAAATTGTCGGAACCCTCACCTGTCAACATCAATATCACATGCTCAACTATGTGTCATGCTTTTTAATTCTGACTTGATGAACTTTTAACGGGCATCACTCTTGTTCAGTGTTTATTGAATTTTTGTTCTGACATATAAAAAGATAAAACAAAAATAGTCACACATTTTTTCCTACAGGTTTGCACAATTAGTTTTGATCAGTATGTAATGTTTGAAATGACCTAAAATGCAACATTCTACTTGTAGGATTTTATATTTTATCGGATCCGTCCCGCACCTAACCCTACCCTGGTGGTCCTATTCGCTATGCTTGTAATATATAGTTCTCAAATTAAATTCTGGCATGAAGAAATAAACTCAAATTTTAACGTGAAGAATATACATTGTAAATTAAAAAACGTATTGTTATTTATATTGTTTAATCACTAAAAATGACACAAATTATGTTTTGTAAAATACAGTTTGATTAAAGTATATTATGTATCATTTTTACGTAATCCAAGCGAAAACCTTTTTAATTTGAAACAGTACTGCGAGAAATTATTCAATTTATGAATGTTCTTATTACTAAGGAAGTTAGATTATAACCGAAGTGTAAGGTTTTAAATGAAAATAATAAGACTTCAGGAAAACTAGGATTTTGTCAAGGAATATGTTTAACAATAAAGTAGAATATAATTATTTTTCTAAACATAGTTTCATTTTTCTTAAAATATATCAATAGCCGTTAGAGTCCTCCCCTTGACGAGTCTGGTTGACCAAACATTAGGAGACATGCCTGTATAACAATCTTATTTTGTTTCAGAAGCTGTAGAATAATGATAATAGATATTCAGGTTTCCTTTAGATTACAAACAAACAGTCAGCTGTTCATTTGGCAAATGTACCAGACGAGGTAAATACTAAAGATATACTGAAAACATCGTTGTCAATGCCTGCCATATTAATATTATGCGAACAAATAGTACCTTTGAAAAACATCATGATATGGAGCAGGTATTTAATGCCGAATTTAATACAAACATAGGTTTGTTCGGGTTTAACGTCTTTTTCAACAATTTTTCAGTCATATAAACGACGGTATCTACTCGTAGCAATGCCCTACTTTATAGTGCTGCCTCACTGGAATATCACGCCATAGACACGTGGCATGATACCCCACCCAGTCACATTATACTGACACCGGGCTGACCAGTCCTAGCACTATCCCCTTAATGCTGAGCGCCAGCCGAGGAAGCTGCTAGTACCATTTTGTACGTCTTTGGTATGAAGTGGCCGGGGATCGAACCCACGACCTCCCGCACTCGAAGCGGACGCTCCACCAGTAGGCTATCGAGGCGGTGTTTTATTTGTACGGTTTAACTAAAGTTAGATATTAAAATTGTTATTCAAATGTAGGTATAAAATTCTTAAAAACGAAATGTTCCTGAAAATGCTATCGTTACTTCGTTATGGATCCTGTAGTAATCTGCTATAAAGTTTTAACATGATTACGTACATGGTATCATTTTTTACTTAAAAAGTTTACATACTTGTCCAAAATTTATAGTACCAAAGAAATAAACATCAAATTGTTGCACTTCGTAATATACCAAATGCAAATATTAAAGCAATCTTTTATATAAAAAATATTAATAATAAAATAGTCACGGTATAGAACTTGAAAATTAAAACGGGCAGAAAGTGTTTAGACGGCCGGGTAGCCCTGGAACGGTATTCCGAGGCCCCGGGTTCGAGTCCGGGTCTAGCTGCATATTATTCTCGCCCTGTGACATTTGGCACCCAACGTGGGACCGTAACGGCATTACACTTGGCGCCTGTAATTGCTTATATAATATAAAGTACCCGCTGAAATTTGAGGACGAATTTCAAAATGGTGGGGAAATATGTCACGGTATAGAACGGACGGGTAGCTCAGTCGGTAGAGCATCGGAACGGTATTCCGAGGCCCCGGGTTCGAGTCAAGGTCTGGCTGCATATTTTTGTCACCCTTTGACAGTCTAATTGTTTATTTAAAAAAACTAAATACTCTTGTGGAATAATATACAACAGTAGGTTTTTTCTTCAGTTTTATAAGATGTGTCTTATTTGTATATTATACAATCACAGGCGCAATTTGTTTTGAATATTTAGAGAAAGAAGAAGAAAAACTGGTAAAACAAACATAAACCGACGTAAAATGAGATGTTACGTGTACGGTTCATATAATTATATATACAAGCATTTTTGTATTTTGCTTGTCGCGCATTTAGTTATCATTGTGTGTTAGGAATATAGATTTATTTCATTAACACTGTTTTGTTAGAGGATTAAGAATGAGTACTGGTGCACACCAATAACCACACAAAATTCATTAGTAGATTTTTTGCCACTAAACATTCCAAAGCAGTCCCAACTGTTTTTTTTGTGTGTGTGCGTGCGTGTGTGTATGTGTGTGTTACCCTGGCCATGCATTTTATTGTATATTGTGGTAAATAGTGAACACTGCAGCAGGATTTTGATTTCACCGTGTTCCGTTCGTGGATTTTCTTATTGAGTCATTGTCTTTATTATTTTTGTTTTTGGTTTTTGTAGTGAAATATGATAATCACTTTTTTATTTATCAACATTTACCCAAGCTTTAATATCTTTGGGTTTCAGGCGGGATATGCCCGTATTGTGTCTTTTATATCAGCCCTGCAGACTGCGCACTTGTTCTGTCTGCCAGCACATTGCGTGCATGATACCATGTGCCCACACGGAATAAACACAATACATGCATCATTGTCCAGACATATTTTGCAGGTCATCCTGTGTTTCAGAGCACGGTTCTCTTTCAACAAACGGTCTTGCTCTGAAAAATGAATATACTTTTTGATTACATTTGTGTATGACTACCTCTTAAGAAGCACTTACACGAAATTTGTGTGTCCATAGTATCTATGAAGTGAAATCTATTAATGGATTCCATTTCAAAGTATGTCTGTAAGCATTTATGTTACTTAAAATGAAACAACTGCGAATATTCCTTATGTATTTATGTGTCTACGTTAGCGATGTGGTATTTTGTGTTGGTTCCTCTAGGTTCTTCAATTAAACAGGAAAGCGTTTTAAGTTCATTTAAGGAATTTGACAAGTCCAGATCAAATGTAATAATTTTATTCTTATTCTTAATTCCTTTAGCTGATATCAATATAATTCTTAATACGATAATTTAGATAACTTAAATTCACCTAAAAGATGAAGTCCGTACTGAAGCACGGATAAGTTAATCTTGACATTTTGCATTTTATCTAAAGATGCTCATTTAATTTGATGAAACAGGCCCATAAGTACTTAAAAGACAAATACCATAGAAAAGTTCGAATAACATCATATATGAATATAATATTGTGATAGTTTGATGTAAGATGCACTTTAAGGTATTGGACCCGTAATAGAGTAACTTCTTTATGAAGAGTATTCAATTCCTACAATAAACCTAAATTGACTGCAATTTTCAGCGGGGCGTAGGTTCAAGCCCCACTTGGACAAATTTGTTTTTTTTCCATATTTTTCTTTATTTCTAGTAAGTTTTTACTTCTTTCAATACTTATTATGGATGTATTGTACAAAAGTGGAAAATTATTATTTTATAAGCGATTTCTTCTGTTAAAGTGAATTTACCTCTGAATCAGGAGGGGTAGAGTTAGACATCTTTAAAAATTCTTAGTTACATGCGGTAAAAGTTCTCTATTTTGCCTTCATTCTTTAGATTACATATTGTGGAAGAAATTCAGGTAGGTTTTACTTCTGCCCCAAGGTTATTTTTTAATGAAGTGAGCAAAATTCAAAACAGACCCACAGGATTCGACCTTAATTTTTCAATGTTGGAGTTAGAATTCTGTCTCATTAAATCTGTTTACTTGAGGCACCCTAGAAAGAATGATATTTACAGTTTTATTTTGTGTTTTACTATTGTTTAACAATAGTTTGATGTTTCTTTTATCAAAATTAATGCTGTAATGAATTCTCTGCAAACGTTTTAGATAGTGGCCATCACATTGAAATTTGTCTCTACTCGAGCTTTAGGAGATACTATAAATTATACAAAATTTACAAAATCACGGCACGGTAAAAGTTGTTTAAAAGTTGCAAGAGTGCGAAACATGGTCAACTTTAAGAATATACCAAGCAAATGCCATATTTTAAACATTACTATTAGAGGTCCAATACCTTAAACACATTTCAAAGTAAACATTAACATTACTTATTTTATTTCTTCTACGTATCAGCCTAATTTTATAAAAACAAATTTCAGTGCATTTTGGTATTTACTACATTATTAAAATATAGCACGGTCTTAATGCGCTGAAAATTATTAAGTATTGCCATAAGTATGATAAAGCGTTGGTTAAGATCTTAGTCATTTACCAGTATCAAGTGCATCTTCGGTATATGTCTTTTCTCCAAGGGACTCAGAGAAACTATCTACCAAACTGACAGGAAAATGTACTAGTCGTTCAGCGTGGCCATTTGACAAATTCGTATGGTTGGTTGGTCGTGGAGAAGATAATGCGTCTTTGCTACAGGGCGTGGTAAACGAGTCGCTTTCAAGTAGAGCCTCGAGAATAACGGGAGCCCTTAAATCTCCGCTACCTGTAATGAAAATTTTCAAATAGTTAAGTAAGAAATGTCTTTACATCATTATGATCTTAAACTGTGTATCATTTTTCACTTTTAACCTGTATTTGTAACATTACAACGGACGTCTGATGTAAACAAAACTGGGAAATGGCTGGAATTGGCTGGATACGTGCGTCAGTATTCATATCAGGTTTCAATTTCTGATAAAAAATGATATTTCCATAAGTACACTGAAAGTTAACATATCTGTCAATAGTTGGATATTTCATACTAATGTTAAAAGTCCAAGAACTTGTTTGCCTGTACGCAGTCTAACTTTAGAGAAAGGTATACATGTTAGAATTTTATATTTCGTGCGTGTGCTACTAACAAAGTGACTGCACTATTATCATTATATTTTCAAAACCAAATAGAAATGTAGCTCCCAAGTTTAACTAACCGTGCTTTTCCCTTGCTTTTTCGATCGCGTGTTCAACATCCTCTTGCTTGTACCCTTTTTCCATAAGAAGCAGGGAGGCATTACTATTCAAATCTTCTATCAGCTGATCAGGAACAAGATGTTTTTTCACAAGTTCGCATGGAGATTCCTTAAACGGATAAAAGCGTATCATTTAATAAACACTGTGTTAAAACAAGCCAGATTGAAATGAGAGTTTCTGTTTGAATCTTCTACTCAGTAACGCAAAACCAAAACAAAAAGAAAATCAAGTGTACCGCTGTCAACCAAAAATATAGTAAGACTGAGAATATTTTTATTTGATGACCAGAAAGGCGTTGTTAAAGATAATATTATAATAGATAATTTAAATTGATACGTTGCTTGATTGTTATCGGAGATAATCTGACATGTTCAGTAAGATTGAACAACAAATGGAAACTATGGGTCAGCAGTCCATATTGTCATTGAAAAGTCAGGTCTAACTATGAAAACAAAGATGTTTTTGATCATTTAATAATTCCTGTTCTGTCTTTTAACGTATTTTTAATACCAATGGTACTGTCGGATAATACAAACAATATCAAAACAAGGACAAAAGTCCAACAGGAAAAGTCAAATCCAATGAACACTGCCACCCATACAATCATCCTGTTAAGGAGTGGTGACTCATGAGTTAAAATTGAAACACAAAGTGGCGTTTGATTTACAATTGTAACATGGCTCGATTTGTTCGGCTGAATAAATGAGAGGGATCAAATTGTTATACTGACGTACGGACCGACGAGAGAGCATTTTTGACGTCAATTATGACGTAAAATAGACGCATGACGCCCGGTGCATTATTCCTGTGGTGAATGAAGCTCGCCACTCTTTTTATCATGATATTTCAATAAACATATCAGAATGAAAACAAACAAGGAGTTTGTGAAGTTCGTCGTCTTACTTAACACGGTTCATCGCTCAAATGCTTGAATATTTAATCATTCGTGGTTCATTCGATTCCTGAACATCTGAACTCTGAACCGTGGTAAATTAGGCAATAAACTACGGGGACGCCTTAACATTTGATCATTTTATGTTATCAAATAAACTAGCAAAAACTAAATACTCATTTTTAGCTGATTCAGTGCATACGTGTCATCACTTAAAGTTTGCAGTTACACGTTTTAAAGAAGCTCTCTAGGTATTCTGTTACAATAGATAAGATTCAATCACCTGTGTAACTTTTTCATTCACATACTGTGCCTTTTTTATAAACTTTTCTCCTACACATAGCTTCAAATAGTCACAATCTGGGAAATGTGTAGCATGTTCGATCCAAGGATCATCATCCTGTTGCCAGTGTTGCATCCCTTCTCCGCAGTAGAAGCATCTTACAGAGTCTTGGCGTCCTGGAATAGAAAAATCATATTACTAAAAGTTTCTTCATTTTTTTTTTTTTGAATTATATACTACTTTTTATGTGTGTAGGAATTTTACTTTGCGTCATCACCAAAGTCATATTAAATTTATTTCTGATGCATATCTGTTTAAATCTGATAATATTGTCCTTATTTAACCTTTAACCTGCTATATTTCTAAAATGGATTGGTCCATCATTAAATTTGGGCAATACCATTTATCAGTCGAAGGGCTGTACACTGAAAATTTACTGATTGACTAGCGAACAGGGCAGACCAAGATCAGATTGAGGCTGATCTACACTGGTAGCAGAGGCAGAATCATTTGCCGCCAGCAGGCTAAAGGTTAGGTTACAATATAAACAATAACTTTTCATTTATGGACACAACTGTTATTCTGACTATGTGCATTTATACCTAACGTTATTTTTAGAAATAATTTTTCGAAAAGACTGTTTTTCTCGTTTAGGATATTAAAATGAAAACAAAATCTTACAAAGGATTTATATAAGAACAGCTATCAAACTACACTTAAAGGGCTTTGAAATCGCATTTTTTTTTTTCTTTTTTTTTTTCGCTATTTTTTCTAAAGGTTTTTGTGCGGTTATTGATTTGCTAATTGCACCAATGTTCTGAAACTTACACCACCATATCGGGTATCATGGATCAAATATTACAGATGAAATCAGTACAGATTTTTAATCTGATAACAAAGAGATTACAATTATGTTTCATTGTTATTACGTCTTTAAAATATATATGCCTCTGAAAAATTTCTATTTTAGTAATATGCACTTAAATAGACATTATTATAACGTAACGGGTAAAAATAGAACACCGGTAACTAAATATCTTTAGAGCATTAATGCCAAGTGCGTTTTATTTTTATCGTTTTATGCTAAGTCGAAATTTCGAGTTAGTATGTTGTCTCTTTTTATCAAAGTCAAAATTTGAACGTCTGTCCGAGTGTGACTGTCAAAGGCCAAAACTGTTAATGGTCTACTTTCGTTCATTCTATTTGTAAAAGATAGTAAACCCGTTACATGGAAACATTTACCTACACATCCATATTGTGTACCTAGCATGTAGAGACTTGAACGTATACTTCCATACATCAATGTATGGCCTACCCTTACTTTTACAGCTATTCCAGATGTCAAACTGTATCCAATATATATACATGCATTTACCTGTATAGTATGTTCCAGTGGTACGGGCTCGTACTAGGTCAAAATAGAAAATATTCTAAGAAAACATATTTGCCAAAGAAGTTTGATATTTTCAACAAAAAAGAAAGAGGATAGTCGAAAACACATAAGATATAAGACAAACTGTATATTTCCAAACAAAATGAACTTCTTTCTTCTACAATTTAGTATATAAATTATGAATGTGAAATTTAACCTCGTGGTGCTCTCAACACACTTCACATAAACTTAAAAATGATTTATAGTTTAACTAGCCTAACATCCAGTCATCAAACTTTTATCTCAATGGAATTTTATGCAGTGAATCCATTTAGTAGATTTATTGAGCAACTATGACAGAAAGAGTTTCCAAAATTCGTTTGGCACGCTAAAAAACAGGGAAGCTTCTAGAATGGAGGGAGGGGGTCTGTATCTTTCACTATCCTACTGACATTACTAACAGTCTCCTGGAGGAGCTGTGCATATGTGTTACCGCTGGCGACTATAAATAAGCTTACATACACGCAACCTATTGACCCTCTAATAAAAAAGTTACTGCTTTCACTTCGCTCTGTTCAAATAGATGCTCTATAACCTATACAACGATGAAATGCTCACATTAGAAAACTTCTAGTATCCGTTTATAAAAACAACTCATTTCTGAAAGCGATTGTTGGTTTGGATTTTACCATATTTGTATAACTATTTAGGTACATATCATGTATAAAATTCCAAATATGTAATATAAGGTTTTTTATTTTTATAAAATAAAAAGGGTTAAAATGATACATGTAGCGTCCAAACTTTGATGAATGTACTTTAAGGCTATCTGCAAAATAGGTCAGCAAAATATGTCCGTCCTTTTATACTGAATTCTAAATACCTGTAGCATAAAATCCCGCCTTTGAGAGTTCTTCAATAACGATCCCTTTTGGTGACCATGGTTTGAATGTTGCCAATCTTTCCGTTGTCAAGGAATAATCAGGATTCTTTGGTCTTCCATTTGATATTCCAGGATAAAATTCCATTGCTTGTTCAAAACCTTCATTCGATTTAAATAGTTTTAACTACGACTGTTATTTTTAAATATGGAAAAACCATAAGAAAACTATTTATAGTATGTTTAAATTTAGAAAGATAAAATCCGTGTATATGTAAAGCGTTTATTATACACAAAATGACCAATAGTACATTAAACAAATTTGCACATTAGTGAAATCATCCAATAAATGCATTTTTATTAATGTAAACACTTTTTCGTGTATGACTTGAAACCAAAACATTTTGTAAAAAGAATGCATATGGTGAGACAACGTATCGGGAGAGTATAAATCTATGGATCACTTTGAAAGGGAATACTCAGCATATTTTCTCATGGCTTATTATATCTGTAATCGTGTTACAAGACTGTTAATGATCATGCATCTTGTGTGCTAATCTTAGGTAAGCCTAATGACAACTGTCATGACTGTACTTTGACTATTCAAAGTATCTTGCTTGGTGGCTAAAGTCATGTATTATAGTTTAGAGGATTTTTAAGGAATAATTGTATGAGCAAATTCTTTTATTTCAGCTGGTTTCACTTTATATCATCCATGACTGCAGAAAAATGTTAACTTCAAATCCAGTTACAATTTGGCACACACAAGCATGCGCCAAGAAGATTACAAAATACAGAACAATGCATAACACCATTATAACAAGATCTTGCTACAGCGGTTTTAGCCCGTTATGTAAAAAAAAACGAGCGTGAGAAAGTGGATTCATTTATTTTAAGATGTACTTTAATACATTTCTTAAGAAGTAAATATCAAAATGATTTTTCTTATCCATCGGCTGGTCCGTCGGGAAAATGACGTGTATTCTTTCGAATATGTCTTCACTATATAGCCTCAAAGAAGCAAAAATCTCTTATTAAAAGTCTATTTGACTCGTAGTCAGAACGTATTTAATATAGGTGAACGGCCGTTTGATAAGAAAGTGATTTTTCATTTTTCATATAACTTTCACAAGTGTTTACAATTAAAGAATAGATCTGAATATCTTACTAGTATTTCTTTCATTTTCTACAACCAATTAAAGAAAACGAACTTCTTTAGATAAAAGAATAGCCTAAGAATACCGTTAAGCTGTCCCTATATTAGCAGGTCCCTTGTCACAATTCACTCTGTCACAACGTGTTATGCATAATGCTGTGTTGCAAAGTTTTTGGTGCTTACTTGTATGTTCCAGATTGTAATCGTTTGAAAAAGAAATTGAAGTAAACATCTCTCTGTTTTCAAGGGCACGGTTGATATAAAGTAAAGTCAAACGCAATAAAGGAATTTACTTATAGAATTATAACTATTCTCCATGGAAGTGGCGACAGCTTTTCATATTTTAATACCGGTAGTTAGTATGCAACTTTCATTGAATATTAGACATATAATTACTAAAACTCAAAAACAAACAAATATTTTAAGCTGTGAAACAATAAGAGTAAAGCAATCCAATGCCGACTATGCTCTGTCATAGAGCACGATCCCTTGGCGAGGCGTACTACGTTCTCTGTGATGTTTAAAAGACATCGCGTGTGAAATCATCTCGCACTCCACCTCTGATGTTGATAAGTTGACCGTTGCTTTCAGAGAATTGGTCAGGACTGGCATAGATTCCAGGAACACTGGAAAACATAAATGTAAAAAAGATACCAAACTAATATATGTGTTTGATTAAATAACTTCCATTGCGTAACATCCAGTTATATCATTTTATGCCAGTATATGCAACAGATGTATTCTGTGTTAAAATTCGTATCGGCCTTCATTTTCACAAAAGTAGCTGCTCGGTTTTTCACAAAGGGTCGGGAGAAGTTCTGCCCTAACGAACATATGAGAAAAATGTTAAAATTTTCATGGAAAAACATTGATGTAGGGCATTCTGCAAAAATAAAACTATTTCTCAGACATATGCTAATGTATGGTATTCGCTAAACCAAAAACACAGATCGCTGTTTGTTATTGTTGTGGCGTCAGGTCGTTATTGTTGTGACGTCAGCGAATGGTTGAAAATATCTGACTACTATCGTAAAGTGGTGGATGTATTTTGATGTTATTTCTTGAGCACGCTCCTTAGACTGCGATCACCTTGTGTTCCGTTTGTATTTTCAAGTGACCCTGGGCTTTGACGTTGCTTTCCTGACGTATATTTTATACATAGAGGGTATTTTTACGGATAGACTTCTGGAGTCTTATTGATATAATTCATTCATACAATGTAGTTTAGTTATGAGATCGGTAATTATGCGTTTTGCACAGTCTCTGAAAACAGCAAGTTAAAACGAGTCATAAAGCAAACTGCAAAATATTTTGCATCTCGCATTTTGAATGGGGAAAAAATGAAAACATTTTGCACTTTATGATTAGCAACTCAATGTTTATGATACGTGCAGCGTTTTGAAGTTCTCACTTCACGGCTGGTATTGCAATTCAAGATTTGACCTGACCGCCTTGATAGCATAGTGGTAGAGCGCCAGCTCCGAGTGCGGGACTCCGAGTCTTGGGTTCGATCCCTTGTTGCGTCATACCAAAGACGTGAAAAATGTTCCTAGTATCCATCCTCGCTTTGCGCTCAGCATTAAGAGGATAGTGATGGGACTGGTCAGCCCGGTGTCAGTATAATGTGACTGGGTGGGATATCATGTCACGTGTCTACGGCGTGATATTCCAGTGAGGCAGCACAATAATGTTGGGCATTGTGCTCATTGCTACAAGAATATCACTGAAAAAGTTTTGAAATAGACGTTAAACCCGAACACGCACGCACGCACGCACGCACACACATTAGATCCGACCCGCAAACTGTTTTGCAGTATGCGATTCAAATTGATATTTTCTGTTTTTCATGTTATGAATTCTTTACATTTTGTTTAGAAAATTGAGAGTTAGACATCAATAAATATACTAGGAAAGTTGCAAACATGACAAACAGTTAAGACCGATAGTACATTGTTAAGATGCCTACTATAGCTGTAGATATATTTCAATTGGCAATAAGCATTGATGTTCTGGTTTTTAGCTGTGGATTTATGTAAAATCGTCCGCTGCATGCAGAAAAAAGATTTATCACAGTAGTTTTAGAAATGATTCAGACGTATAAGTATTAAGATTTTAGCCAAAAGTTTTCGCAAAATTCGGCTAATTCTGAAACGAACTGAAAATATTCACAATGTTGACTATGTAAATTTAATGAATGCATCCATGCGTATTACTCTTGTGTGGTGTGTGGAGCATACTCGTACTGAAGAACTACATACCTATCGGAAAACTGGTTATAAGGCTTGAGAGGATGCCCATACGAGTAAGTTAAAATGTATAATTACTTTGAAAAAGCAAATAAGTGTCAAAACCCTTCAAAGGTCAAAAAGATTGTACCAGAAATAGCATTTGTTACAGCGAGCCTGACTACTTGAAAGTGACTAGTATATGTATAACAACCACCTGAAGGTAACTATTAGATACATATCTTCCTTGTTTGTTCTTCGAATATTTCTTTGATATTCCGAATTTTAGGTAATTGTTGATTTTTACATTAATATTTAGATTCGTGTTTGCCATAGGTTTTAAAAGAATGTAAATACTGAAGTGTTGTGACGAAACCATTTGTGGAATGATTTTCGAAGGCACTAAAGACGCCACAGGGTTTTGTTTTAAGATAAACAACAGGGTTTTTCATATTCGTAGCAATCAATTATGTTTGAACTTGTTAATTATAAGTGTGGGCCGTTTAGTAAGGAAGATTACACACAAAAATAAAATTGGTATAATCACAGGTATACTGGTGTCAACTGGCATATATTTACTGTTAACAGTGATTATTGTGGTCTCAACGAGTTTCTGGAAAATGTATGCGTTTTCCTTTTGGCTTCTTGGCGATAAAGGGTAACTGAGAAAAAGGATAAATACCAAAAAATGGAGTCACGATCCTAATTCACACGACTTTGTTACTAAGAGTTATCTCCTCCCGGTGAATCCCAAACACACACACACAAATGGCATGTAAAGCACAAGTGCTCTTGTAGATATATATTTGTTTTCATATAGAAACAGCAAACCTTACAAGCCACAATTTTCAATTCTGTTCCCATAGAGACGTGAGAAACAAAATTGTAATCTATTTGTATTAGATATCTATATATGTTTACCTGTAAAATTTGATTTGGTTTTTTTTTTCGAAATAAATATGTTTAAACTAAAATGAATAACGTAGATTCATCTATAACAATAATGCCTGAAATTTCAACACACTTCATATCATCGGAAACGAATTAAAAGTGTGCAAGGCTTATCTTGATAGGGTAATCAAGTACTTGGTGAATATTTAGGACAAAAATCATCATTAAAAATAAGTATTACATAAAATATAGATCTCTAGATAACTTTAGTATTATGTACAGATACTATTACTGATAACTGAATCACCATATCAGTTATTCAACATGATATTTATTTCAAACAATATGCAAACACGTAGATCTAAATTCTTTTTTATTTTTCCCGTTTGGGAAATGTCATTTCAATGCGATATGGGGTTAAAGTAAGTTTATATGTTTTACATTGTTTATATTTCAATGAAATTATCAATTTATTGATAATTTTCAGCATATCTTCGCACAAGTTTTGCTTCAGTTGCTATCTTTCAATCAGGCAATAATTGTATTTTTCATCGAAAAGCTGTTATCAAACTCGATAACAACTTAAAAGTATGACGTAAGTAACAATGTACAATGTAAAGCAAAACTATAAATCTCAGGCAGCTTTTACCTCAATATCATTTTGAATCATATTTTAAAGCAGGACTTGAAGGTAAGGACTTCAATATTTTTCACATGGAGTTTTAATTATTATTAAGCTGTCTTTGACATTAACCTTTATCCATTTTTGGACCATTGAATACTTTGCATATTCGAATAAAACTTTTTTGCTGTGTTTTATGTCATTTAACTATAATTGTTCAAAACTTCAGATCTCATATCGAGGGCTTGGTGCAAAACTATTGTAAGCGTATATAAATAAAGAACAAGATACAATATTTTTGCGCCAAGCCCTCGATATGCACTTAGACAAAAGATGGATTGCATGCGTAATCTTTCCTCTGGTCTAATTTTATAACGTGGACTTCGAAAGTGTGGGCTATCAAGTTTAGAAATAGAAACAAAAACAGTTTGCTAGATTTTCAGTTGATTCTACGATTCTAATATATTTAAAACTATCTCGCATACAATACCTTTTGTTAAATCAAATCTTGAGAAAATCAAAATAGCAATGTTGCCAGCGTGTCAATTAAAATACGGTTGCTATTTAACTATAGCATCTCTGTTACTTTTTGCCATCTTGATAAATGACGTAATATCATGACTTCAGACGTAAAGATCGAGCTACATTTATTTGATATCCGTTTTTTTCTACCTATTTCGTCGGACACAGGCATTGTGTACATGCATATTTTGTTCGTTAGGTATTATAGTTACATACGAGCCGCGACTCATATATTTTTACAAGAGCACATAGCGTGTCTTTATTACCATTATGTGTTTAGCAAGTGTATCTTTCATTTACGTAAACATGGTGGGGATTTAGGATGTAAGTTTGTGCAAAGGAGGTCATCAGTTAAACTAACTTGTGATATTTCTTTTTTTGGTTTTCAATTTCCATAGAAAAGCAGGAAAACTGAGGGTATGTCTTTTCAAGTAGAGACAGATGCGATACCCATTCCAGCAGAATCAGATGATACCGCTAATGCAATTTCTACACAGACCAATAGCGAAAGCTTGAACATCGCTGATACTCCCCCTCAAGATCAAGTTACCAACGACCAGAACAATGATGATTTGTCTAATCAAACAATACAGGAACCACTCACTGATTTGGTATTGCCTCTAAGGCCACCTAAAGATTTTGAATTGAATAATTTCTTGTTATGTCTTGCTGAGGAAATAGAACATGATGATCTAGAAAAAATGAAGTTCCTGCTATTGGGTAAATATACGATTTCACATATTAGGTAAATATAAAATTTCATAAATCGGGTGAAATTGCAGTTTCATTTATCGGAACAATGTATGATTTAGTGCTTTAGTGTATGCGTCAGAATACATACATAGAACCATATGTTGTATATAGCAGCATGAGGGACATGTGATGGTTATTTTTTATTCAACTTTTCAGCTTTTTCATATTGTTATATACTAATTAAACGTATCTTAATGTTTCATGTTGCAAAATCAAAGAAAATGATATTAGTAAAATTTCACCAAAGAAAGAATTTTTGAAACAATTAAATCCTGAATATATCGAAAATAAATGAATAGTTAGATAAACATCAAATGAAAAAAAATGATAACTTATCTCTGTACAAGGTAGATAATAAATAGCATAACGTCATAGAAAATGCGAAATTTTCAATAGAAATATCTGAGCACCAAGTAAATTTACAACAGAAATATTTGCAAAAAGTATTCAAAACAAAAGCAAAACCTTGTAATATTTGACCTGCGTGATTTTATGTATAGTTGTAAATTAAGAAAGTATATATCAAGTTTTAGATCTTTTGTGAAATACTTTTGGAGTAGACTAGAAACTAAAATGTGTACAGCAGTGCAGCACGGTAAAACTAGAATAAAAGTTTTTGTGTCTTTTTTTTTTTTTGAAAATGGTTAACAAGTAAATACATCGAGCAGTTTTCAAATCAAATGAATCCGCCTGTGTTAACCAAACAGCAAGTGTGCCACTCCCAATATAGTATCAGCCGATGTATAATTATTCGTCTGTGTTCAGACCCTATGTTTTGTTCACAGGAGATAACTCCTGAGGCTATAAAAAAAATTACCTAGTCGGTAGCAAGACTAGATAATCAGAGCCAAGACTGACGAAATCAGAATATAAAAAAAGAATTATTTTTTCTAAAAAAAAAAAAGATTATCTAGACGTTAGCCAGACTATATAATTATATGCATAGTTACATGCTTTACCATCATTCTGTTGCGATACTGTTGTATTAGCATGTATATTCGTACCTTCTGTGCTTATCTATGTTTGTCAACACCTCATTTTGCTGAAAAAAACCAGTAAGGTTTATCGAGAAACCTTGATTAAAAACTCGAAACAGCGTGGATCAGACACGAATTTAGGAATGGCAATGTCTTAAACAGACATGTCATATTCATATATTTCTGCAAGCTCTGACATTTCATTTGATATCTAATGTGTATATTAGCCACATCTTAAACAAAGGTTAACCGTTCAGTGTTCATAAAACGACATTTTTCATAAATTTTGAATATGTTCAATATCTACTTGTCGTATATCAAATGAATCTTTTTTACGTTGCGTAAAAACCATGTCTGTAAGTAAAAAGTAAATAATGTTAATAGGCAATATAGACATACGAAAATAGTTGTTATTATTTTTGATGTTGATGTTGTTGCAATATTCAGAAAATAATATTTTGACTTCAAATGAAATAGTTTTTAAAACTTTATTTATACAATCAAACTGTTTTACAAAAAAATATCCATTTAAGATAATAGAAATATTTTTCAGTACTTACATGTGTTTTATTTATCCTAGCATTGATACCTTTCTGTTTTCTAGGAGAGGAAGGAATTTCCACAAGAACGACAGAGCAAATAAAATCGCCTCTAGATCTGTTCAAATTACTAAAGAAGAGGTCAATCATAAGTAGACATGATATACTTTATCTACAACTGATGTTAAAATTTACCGGAAAGGAAAAATCGATACGTAAGGCTTGCGATTTTGCCAACAATACGAAAGAAACAATACATTTCTTTCCACCTCCAAAAAAACCAGGTACGAAAATAGAAATAAATAATTAAATAGTGGTACAAAAAGCATAATACAACTTTTGTTTGAATTTATTGTTAATCTCAATAAAGGGAATTAACTCTTACAAGCAGCATACGCTAATCATTCCACAGTTGCTCACCTTTCTCATTTGTGAAACCTACTTCTTTTTAGCCCACCATCATCAGATGGTGGACTATTCAAATCACTCTGCGTCCGTGGTCCATCGTCCTTCCGTCCGTCCGTCCGTTATCAATTTCTCGTTATCGCATCTCCTCAGAAACTACTGGGGGAATTTTGACCAAACTTTGTCAGAATCATGTATTGGTACCCTAGTTGTGTCCCACTGAAAATCAACAATTTTTGAGTGAGTTATGGCCCTTTGTTTGTTTTTATAATTTACATAGATTTATAATGGGGAAAAATTTTGAAAATCTTCTTGTCCAAAACCACAGAGCCTTGGGCTTTGATATTTGGTATGCAGCATCATCTAGTGGTCCTCTACCAAGATGATTCAAATTATTTCCCTGGGGTCACATTTAGCCCCGCCCCGGGGGTCACATGGTTTATATAGACTTATATAGGGAAAAACTTTGAAAAACCTCTTGTCCAAAACCACAGGGCCTAGGGCTCTGATATTTTGTATGTGACATCATCTAGTGGTCTTCTACTAAGATTGTTCAAATTATCCTCCTAGGGTCAAATATGGCCCCGCCCTGGGGGGGGGGGGGCACATGATTTACATAGACTTATATAGAGAAAAACTTTGAAAATATGCTTTTCCAAACCACAAAGCCTAGGGCTTTGATATTTGTAATGTAGCATCATCTAGTAGTTCTCTACCAAGTTTGTTCAAATTATCCCCTTAGGGTCAAATATGGCCCCGCCCCGGGGGTCACATGGTTCATATAGACTTATATATGGAAAAGCTTTTAAAATCTTCTTGTCAATAACCTACAACATTCAAATTTGGACCACGTGTATAGTTTTGAGTGGCAAGATGAACCTTGGCATGCGTTGACCTTGATTTTGACTTAGTGACCTACTTTCACATTTCTGTAGCTACAGCCTTCAAATTTGGACCACATGCATGGTTTTTTGCACCATAAAAAACTTTGACCTTGACATTGACCTAGTGACCTACTTTCACATTTTTGAAGGTACAGACTTCAAATTTGGACAACATGCATAGTTTTGTGTTCCGAAATGAAATTTGAACTTGATTTTGACCCAGTGACCTTCTTTCACATTTCTCAAGCTACAGCCTTCAAATTTGGATAACATGCATAGTTTTGTATACCGAAAAATTTTAGAATAAATATTAATCTGATAAACATACTTCGTCTATGCAATAGCATTAATATAACTGCTGTATTACACTTATTTGTGTGTGTTTTACTTTCATACATGTAAGATTTTAACTGGAAGTATTTTTAAAATCTGATTTTCCCATGCTTGTTGCTCAACCCAGATAAAGAATTAATTTATGATAAGTATTAATCTGATAAACATACTTAGTCTATGCAATATTTTAGCATGAATATAACTGCAGCAGACTGTATTATATGTGTTAAAGATTTACATTATTTAAACTTCAATCAAAAGCTGTTAAATAAAACTTGTTGGGTATTAATTGTTATATTTGTCTCTCAGAAATGGAAGTCAATACTTCATGAGGGTAACAGAATGAGAATGTTTAAAAGTATGAAAAGAAAAAGGAAAGCTTGTTCACATTATAGGCATTATCTAATAATACTACATATATACCATGAGGTCTGAAATATTCTCAGATGCAATGTGAAAATAGTTTGAAAATGACACCGGAAAGCGCATTTGGTTGAATGCCCCTTTGATGCCAAAGCGCGCCCTAAAAGTGCAATTTTTCCTGGGAAGCACCATGCCCCTTTAACAGTCTGCAGGAAACACTAGAAATGAACTTTGATCTTGAGATTGACCTAGTGACCTACTTTCACATTTCTGAAGCTACAGGCTTCAAATTTGGACCAGATGCATTTTTTGTGTTCTGATTTGAAATCTGACGTTGATTTTTACCTAGTACCTACTTTCACATTTCTCAAGCTACAGCCTCCAAATTTGAAACACATGCATAGTTTTGTATACCAAAATGAACTTTTACCTTGAAATTGATCTAGTGACCTACTTTCACATTTCTCAAGCTACAGCTTTCACATTTGGGCCACATGCATGGACCACATGCACAGTAGAGTGTGAAATGAAATTTGACCTTGATTTTGACCTTCAGCTAGTGATTAAATTTAGAACATTCAAAAATGACTCAGTGGTGGGCGCCAAGATCACTCTGTGATCTGTTGTTACTTGAAGATACAGGCTATGACAGAAAGCTAAGAAAAGGAACCTATAACCTTTTTTGTAACCACCTATTTTTAGACTATTTCATTTATTTTATGCTATATGCTGTAATCCATTTTTGAGATATAAAAACAAAATCAAAGTAAAAAAATAAATAGTGGTACTTGCATCATAATAGATATAATGATTAATGCATTATTGTAATCTGATGCTTGTAAAAAGCCCAAATACGACACGGAGCTCGAGCACGCTGTCAGAATAACGTCATCTCATTAGTGATACTATACTTGTCATTCTTGCATAAAAACTACTTTTTCCGTAGATCCGACCACGTATTAACGGGAGAAAAAAAACGTGTGCAAACAAGGCAATTCACCTGCTGTTAATATCCGATTTTCATTTTTGAAATGTTTTCCCAGGGACGTTTATGTATTTCTGCGCAGATTGACATCTCGTATCTGCGTCTTGTTTCTTTCATAAAAACTTCTTCTTGAAGCATAAAAGATGCAATCTAAACCATAGCATGTTTTGCTGTGTCAGTAACTAACGCCAAATGCGCTGCCCCAATGTTCGTACTCGCTTCTTTCCTTGTTTACTCCCCTTTAAGAACTCAGCGTCGATTCAGATTTTGTAGACAACCTCATATGCGATTGTTTGTTTTTATGAATCATATTTATAATTATGTTAAGTATCAGTCGGTATGTTTTAATCAAATTTCTGAAGAATTTATATAAACAGCTTGAAAGTTTGTCATTACGTTCGTACTCATCCGTACTCCAAATGTGTCCATACTTAAAATAACTCGAATGGAAAGTTATCGTTCTTGAAATCGTGTTACTGTTTACCAAATGTTGAAGTTATATGAACAATTTTTGGTAATATCAAGTTTGTAATAACGAGAGATAAAAAAAACGTGTAAAAATCTTCAATATGTGCTTTTAGTTATGTTGTTTACTTTTGGGCCCTGGTTATGGACATGCAAAACATGTTTACCGTTTCCAAGCACAACAGAATGGTAACTGAAAAGTGTACAGGAATCGTAAAGTTATCTTATATGACATGTTTTTATGCAAGAATAGCGAAAATACACATTTGTTTTGTGTATTAACGTCTGCAGAATCTCTTACCCCGACCTTTGTTCTCGGTCACAAACAATCCCGCGGGCTTCTGCAGACATTAATTCACAAGAAGAAACGTGTATTATCCCTACACTAAACTAGTTGGCAAATGTACAATATTTAAACTAAAGGTATATCATATTTGTACTCAGATTTGCTCAATGCATTACAATCCTTTCCAGCCGATGGTTACAAGTATGCTCAGCTTCACGTTAAAGTTCCGGATGCTCAAAAGTATACAAGACAAAGTCTAGAAAATCTGAGACGAAGGATATCTATGATGACATTCGCACTCGAATCCGACATACATATCGTTGGTCTTGAGTCACAAAGTATACTTGTCACGTTTATGATGCCTTCCGTGTATGCAGAGATTCTTGAAGACTTGTTAGATAGAAAGATATACTCTGATGTGTTTCAAGAGATGATGGTAGATTACGTGGTTGTTTGCAACAGAAGATTTATCTTCGATGTAAAAGGCAAGTTAAAGTGATTATATTTTCTTTCGAAAAGATGCTCCTATTGTTTTTAACCTTGATTAAAACTTTTGAATCTTATTGTTCAGTTTTAATGCGTGAGAACTTAGTTTGCATTTTATCATGTGTAAAGAATAATTTCAAGATATATATTATAGATTATCTCCGTCCCGATATACCTCTCTACAAGATGATACAACTGATAATGTAGTAGACGTATTTAAACGTAGGTGTATTTGGCAGGTCACAAATGCATTTCTATGTTACGTTCAAAGGCGTTTTATCTATTTCAGTTTATTTTTGTCCGTTCTATATTGCATGTTCATGCCTTTTGTAAGTGCAACCACTTTACTTTCACACCATTATGATAATCCATTTATTGTTAAATGTATCTTATAGATATAGATGTAAAGTGCTCATTCTGCTGTTAACATTCACTACAGCTCTAGCTTTGTTTTTGTTCGGCATGCTCAATTCTTCCATGAATTTCTACTTTTCTTTCGAGCATTCTTTTCTACCACATCAACATTTTGGAAATTTACTTTTTAAACTTTGTATACTATCTCTGTTGAGATAAATAAGTAATTTATCTACGTTTATTTACATGAGAAGATTCAGCATCTGAAACAAATATAGAAAGTACAGAAACACTTGAAATTAACAAAGAAGATGATGAATCTGAAGAAACGCAACATCAGAATGAGGAAAGCAAAATGGAATACCTTAAATTATTGAACGAACTTGAAACTATCAAAATTACAATGAAACAAAAGGAGAAAGAGAGCACAAGAGAAATTGATAAGCTTCAGAAAGAAAATGCTTGTTTGCTTTTGGAACTAGAACACATCAAACAAGATCATTCAGAATATCCAAGAAAAAATGGTGTAAAAAAGCAGAATGGCTTGAAGGCATTGAAAATTGCAAACTAACAACCGTATCTGCTAAAAAAGTGTGTATTGTCACATTAAATATGATAGTGATTAAAATATAGCTTTACACATGTCAAAACAGTAGGTAATATTAGTACTGTACATGTTTATTATCGCATAGTGCGGCAATTTTCCTTTGATCTTTACAGTATGTTAAACATGGTAACACACATTATTATTACAAATATGTGCTGATATTTTACAAAACTGTTACGATATATATCAACACGGAAATCTCTATTGAGTTTCATTATAAAATGTTGTGATATATATCGCAACACTTTTTCTCTTACCGTGGCCAGGTCCTATCGAGGGAGTATAATTTTTTCCTTTCAATTTACAGTTCACAGAGAAAGAATTATCACAAACACCTACATTCATAAAGTAAAAGCATAAATAAACTAGAATATTTCAAAGACTCGATAGTTATTGTCAAATTCAGAAATACATCAACTGAGTTTTTTCAAATGTTTCTTTTTCTTTGTTTCTTTTACAAACAAAACAACAAGTTTTGCAATATGTTCGGCCAATGAAATGCAAAGATTTAAAACCGATGCAGAAATCTGTTGGATACTTTTATCTGGGGAACACATTTTCTAAAACAGAAGTTTTAGTCAGCGAAGCACAGAATTGGAATCAAAATGTAAAAATTGTAATTAAAAAAAAAAATTAAAATAATATATAAATTTAAATGATAAAACTATGCAATAAAACAGTTATAATATGTTATGCTCGTGTGTTACGAGGATATATCAGAGCTAGGGGTACATTTCGGTATTTTTCTCTTCACATATCGGTCTCGACATACCGGCCTCGACGATATGTGCAGAGAAAAATACCCTCGATGTACCCCTAGCTCTGATATATCCTGGTAACACACTCTCATACATATTATAACTATTACAACTGGCATTTAGGAAAATTTAGAAGGTTCAAGCAATCATATAATTTGCTATCTATATGCATGTATTGTACTGATGTAACAGTGTTGATATGAAGTACATATATATACGTCTTTCGAAATATTGCAAAAACATTATCGCATAGTGCGGCAATTTTCCTTTGATCTTTAAAGTATGTTAAACATGGTAACACACATTATTACTACAAATATGTGCTGATATTTTACAAAACTGTTACGATATATATCAACACGGAAATCTCTATGGAGTTTCATTAGAAACTGTTGTGATATATATCAGCACAGTAAAACTGTTCCGATATATATCGCAACACTTTTTCTCTTACCGTGGCCAGGTCCTATCGAGGGAGTATATTTTTTCCTTTCAAAGAAAAGATGATTTTAGCTCCAATTTACAGTTCACAGAGAAAGAATTATCACAAATACCTACATTTATAAAGTAAAAGAATAAATAAACTAGACTGTTTCAAAGACTCGATAATTGCCAAATTCAGAAATACATGAAATATATGAAATTCTGGGTTTACTCAGATGTTTCTTTCAACAACAAGTTTTACAATATGTTTGGCCAATGAAATGCAAAGATTTAAAACCAGTGCAGAAATTTGTTGGATACTTTTATCTGGGGAACACATTTTCTAAAACCGAAGTTTTCGTGTTTCAGTCAGCGAGGCGCAGAAAGGGAATCAAAAGTCTAAAAATAATAATAAACAAATTTAAATGAAAATAATATATAAATTTTACCGGCCGAGACAGATATGTGAAGAGAAAAATACCGAGATGTACCCCTAGCTATGATATATCCTGGTAACACACTCTCACACATACTATAACTATTACTTTAATGTAACAGTACAATTTCAGAAAGGGCATAATATGCATTATGATAGATTTAACTGACGGTACATCGCTCACATGCAAGATTCAGTAATAATGTTCCGTATAAAGAACATATTATGATCTGGTTACAAATACGTACATGTTAAATAAAGCTAAAATTACTTGTTGTAAATATGACAGGTATAGAAAAATTTATTGTCTATTTTTATCAATAAAACTGGTATCCCAAGTCATTATAAATATCAGTTCCTTGATTCAGGGTTTTTCCACCCCGCTTTCCATGAATAGTAAATTTGCTATAATGTGCAGTTATTTTCGAATAGATACGCTATCATTTGTCAGTTTTGACTTCATGAATAAATATGTTGTTTCAATATACTTGTTTCATTTTAAATTATTCTTTTTTATTTATCACTGCAAAATAGCAAGAAATTATTCTTGTTGGATTTAACATATCATATTTACACAATTATTATTATTATTATTATTATTATTTCCTAATTCGCTACGCTCAAACGTAAATAAATTATTTATCCCATAATCAAAGTAAATCGAGGAAAGAAAGGAGAACAAATACATAAATGCATTTTAGATTTTGTTGTCTGCATTGCCATGTATCCACATTGTTAACACATTTCTAGCTTTAACACAATACATCATTCATGAACTTTAACACTATTTTGTTTTTAACTGAGCGGAATCTGCACATAGTTATATACATAATATATACAAAAAAAAAAACAACTGCAAAAACCTTCTTCATAATTATATCCAGTTCAACTGAACTTCAAACATATAAAATATCAATTTCCTTTAATTCCTACACGGAAAACTTACATATATGAATATACTTTTCCAGTCAGTGTGCTGCGAGGCGGCTACTCAACCCTAACTCCGTCGTGGGAGGGGAAAGTAGAAAGATCCCAAGTCTCAAGACGAAATACAACTATAAATTTCGGGCCTTGGCGCTTGCTCTTGCCTATCGTCTTGACGAAATACAACTTTATATTTGCTAAATCATAATCTTATAAATAAGGACCGTACAACTGAGATAAAAAATTGACAGAATAACTAAAGGATCATAAATCTCGCCCTTGCCCATCGGCTTGGCGTAATACAGCAATAAATCTCGCCCATTGGCGCTCGACCATGCCCACAGCTTGGAATAATACAACTATATATTTGCTAAATCATAATCTTACAAATGTGGGTAGTGCAACTGCGATAAAAATTGACAAAATAACTATAGAACCATAAAACTCGCCCTTGCCCATTGGCTTGGCGTTATACAACAATAAATCTCTACCATTTGCGTTCGCCCTTTCCCTCGGCTCGGCGTAATACAACTAAATATTTGCTACATCATAATCTATATAAGAATTGACAAAATAACTATTGAACGATGAATCTCGCCCTTGCCCATCGGCTTGGCGTAATACAACCATAAAACTCGCCCATCGGCGCTCGCGCTTGCCCTCGGCTTGGCGTAATACAACAATATTGCTCAATCATAATCTTATCAATAAATATGGATAGTGCAGTTGCGATAAAAAATCACAAAATAACTATAGAAACATGAATCTCATTCTTGCCCATCGGCTTGACGTAATAGATGAATCTCACCCTTGCCCATCGGCTTGGTGTAATACAACCATAAATCTCGCCCATCGGCGATCGCCCTTGCCCTCGGCTTGGCGTAATACAACAATATTGCTCAATCATAATCTATATAAATATGGATAGTGCAGTTGCGATAAAAATCTCAAAAGAACTATAGAAACATGAATCTCACTCTTGCTCATCGGCTTGACGTAATACAACAATAAATCTCGCCCATCGGCGCTTAGCCTTACCCGCGGCTTTTGCGTAATACAACTATATGTTTGCTAAATCATATAGTAAAATTGCGTTAAAAAATGACAAAATAACTGTAGAACCATGAATCTCAACCTTGCCCATCAATTTGACGTAATACAACAATAAATCTCGCCCATCGGCGCTTTCTGTTGTCCTCGGCTTGCCGTCATACAACTATATATTTGCTAAATTATAATGTTATAAATGCGGATAGTGCAATTGCAATAAAAATTGACGAAATAACTATAGAACTAAAAATCTCGCTTGACAAATAACTATAAAACCATAAATCTCGCCCTTGCCCTCGACTTTGCGTCATACAACTATATATTTGCTAAATCATAATCTTATTAATATCGATAGTGGAATTGTGATAAAAAACCCAGACAAATAACTATAGAACCATAAATCTCGTCCTTGGCCATCGGATTGATGTAATACAACAATAAATCACGCCCATTGGAGGTTTTCCTTGCCATGAGCTCATCATACAACTATATATTTGCTAAATCATAATCTTATAAATATGGGTAGTGCAAGTGCGATAAAAATGACAAAATAACTATAGAACCATAAATCTCGCCCTTTCCCATCGGCTTGACGTAATAAAACTTTAAATCTCGGCCAGTAGCGTTTGCCCTTGCCCTCGGCTTTGCGTCATACAACTATATACTTGCTAAATCATAATCCTATAAATATGGATAGTGCAATTCCGATAAAATTTAACAAAATAACTATAGAACCATAAATCTCACTTTTTCACATCGGTTTGGCATAATACAACTATAAATCTCAACACAAAGCTTACGCCGCTCTCCATTGACGTCGGGCTGCTTAGTCTTATCGCATCTTAAACTTAAATTACAAAAATCGTAAAAACAATACTCATCTTTTACATAACGTTAAGCCTCTCTCTGGACCACATGGATAAATTTGTTGTCGGTCAGCCTATGTCTCCTCACTCTGTTTAGACGGTGTCCTACATTTGACACGACATTTCTCATCTTCTCATCCTTGACTTTATCATACTGATGTACTGAGTTCTTGTCTACTGATTTCGTCTGCAATTTCGACAAGTTTACCACTGTGACAGTCTTTGTTACAACTTTGGGTAGATCAAACTCTAGAAAATGCAATTTTCCACAAACATCTAGCTGAAATGTAAATGTTGACGAGCATTTGCTGTCATTCAATTTCTTGAGAATGTCCACTGAAGCTGGTTAAACCCTTTCGCCGGAATCAAAGTTCTTTCGGCTCCACTGCAACTAAATTTGCCACCGAATTCCTATATGGTCGTTTGTTCACCAGCCATTATAATCCAGTTTGTATACATGTAAGTAGTGTGTGTTGTGTTAAGCAATGCAGACAACCTCGAATGACTTAACTGACTATTCAACTCTGCTATATACCAACTGAAATGTGTACGAAATAATCGTGCAACCAACACTTCATTAACTTTTCAATACAGTAAAATCTCGATTACTTTAAACCTAGAATAAATACATTTATTATTGCTGTTGTTATTATTATCATCATCATCGTACCAGATTTGCATATCATACTTTTCATAATAAAACATTTTAAAGTGCTTTACATACAAAATCAGTCACTCAGGGCTCCTAGGAGAGAGAGACAGAGATACAGAAGGAGGGGGGGGCGGGGAGAGAGAGAGAGAGAGAGAGAGAGAGAGAGAGAGCAAAATACTTTTCAGAGGACTTTAAAGATTCAAGACTTTACTTGATACAATTCATTTTGAGAGCAACTTAATTGACTTATTGATAGGTAAACTTGATTAAATAATTGCTCGCATTAATGCTTCTTTATCTTTGATATAGTTCTCCTCTGTATAATAAGCAAACAAGAAAAAAGTATATCACTGGTTGGAGATCAAAGTTTTAACTTTAACTCTTATGTGGAACAAGGTTCTTCACCATCAATCAAATTACCGGTAGATCTACAGCGGTACCTACTACGACCATTTCCGGCGATCCTGTTTAGGCATTGCCTTTGAACTAACACTGACTAACATTGAGTCTGTATTCTGCGGCAATAGATGTATTCCATGATCTTAAAGTATGGATTCAGGATAAGGACTGACTTAATCCTTAGTTTTTTCAATCTATCCAGTTTTCTCTTGATAAGCCCACACATTGAGCACAGCTTCATAAAGGCCTGTGCTGTAGATCTTAGCACCGGCGAAGAAAGAAATTGAGCAATCACTTTCAGGCCTCCTTTCAGTATTACTTTGTCCAGATATTCCTTGTAGGTTCTGTTTTCTTGAAGTTTTCATCATCTCGCATTGTAATAAATGTTTCATCTTCGCCGCCTAGAGCACCTATTTTTCTAAGAATAATTCCCAATCATCGTCTCCTTCAAATACCTCCAGGTTTATGCCGTTGTTTAGAAGCAGACATAGGCCTCTTATATTCTGCCCTTTTCTGTTTTTAGGCAGGAACATTTTTAATAGTTAAAAATGGCGATATTTGTTTACTTTTTGACATGCTAGAGGACATATTTTCAGTGGTAAGTGTCTTTATTATCTATGGATTTTTACACGAAAGCACCCAGTTGAAGGCTGTATAAATTATCTTTGCTAAGTTCTTGGTTTGACATGTTTATCTTTGTTTGTAAAAATGTTGCTAGTTCAGACTGACAAAAGAATCGTAACCGTGTATGAAAATGCGCTTTCTGTACAAAACGAACATTTTACAGGATGTTTATACTTTTGGAAGAGTATATAACAATATATTGTTATTGCAGTTGTATATGTGCTACTTTTAAACCCTCCTGTTGCGGAAATATTCTGGTACAAGCAATATTTTGTTGTTTGGTGTTATATACACGAACAATCATATAACAAAAATGTCTTTTATATAACATCAAACAACAGAATATTGCTTATACCAGAATACTTCTGCAACCGGGTGGTTTCGAGGTACAACATATACAACTCCAATAACAATATATTGTTATGTTAGAATATTAATAGCCTGTAAAAGTGTTCGTTTTGTACAGAAAGCGCATCTTCATTCATGGTTACGATTATTTCGTCAGTTTTAATTGGCACTTTAATAACATCAATATCTGTTTACGAACAAAGATAAATATGTCAAACCAAGAACCTAGCAAAGATAATATATATTGCCATCAACTTGGCGCTTTAGTTTGAAAATCCATAGATAGTAAAGACGCTTACCATTGAAAATATGTTCCCTTGCAAGTCAAAAAACAAAACAAATTACGCCATTTTTAATGCAACTAACATTTTTTTCGCCTAAAACAGCAAATGACAAAATACGTCCACCTACGCACCACCCCCACCGTTTTGTTTCTGGATATTGTTTAAGTATTTATGTGATTAGTGGTTAGGGGATGTATAAATACAGAATCCAGGAAACTGGTTATCGTACAGGTATCTTAAAAATTCTGGAAAACGGCACTTAAACCCAAAACAAAAACAAACAAAAAACCATAAAACTCGAAATTTAAAAAGAAACAACAAAAAAACAACAACAACAACAAAAAAAACCGCTAAGAATTTGCTGAATTTATGAAAACTTTTACAAGGCAATTTAAAAACAAGTTTCTACCACGGCATTGTACAGAAGCCTGCGTATAAATTTAAGTGATTTTATGTTCTTGAGATGAAAAAATGCGATCGGATCAACTGTTTTTAATTTCAGTTAGGTAAAGGTAAGTTTTATTTAAAGTTGCATATGATCAAAAGCATGAGCTGCAATACTCTTGCTATTGCATATCGATTGGGGCCTCGTATTGGACCCTCCAATACATGGCTACGACACTTCGATACTTTTCGAGGACCAAACAGTATTGGATACACAACGTAACAATATGTAGCCTACAGGGCCGGCTCATTGTTCCAGTGGTAAGATATTGCTCTACAAAACCACGGGTACTAAGTTTCGGATCCTGGTCCTCCAACTAGAATTACTCTATATCATAAGTTTCAGATAAGAATCCCGCTTGGACATTCAATTTTCAAAACTGTCAAAGTCGTTGATAAACAATCATTATAGACAGGTCAGCAACTGTAGAACCTCCAAAACAAGCCTAGGGCGACGATCAACATTTGAAATTGTTTAGATCATAGATATACATTCAGTGTAAATCCAGCTAGGTCTGCAATCGTAGATCAACATTCAAAACAAGTCTAGGTCGTAGATCGACCGTGGAAAATGTCCAGATCGTAGTTTAACATTCGAAATTGTTGTAATCCTTACACAACTTATGTTATGTGAGAGCGAATCAAATATTGCATGATACTAATTCGCGGAACCCTAGAAACTCCTTAATTACAGGAGACCATAAAAGATATATGTCTTGTATAAACAAACAAAAATAGCCATAAATAATTGCGACTGTGCCACTCAACATGATGTAATTTTAATGAACTACCAATTTCGGGCACGGACCAGAAATATTTCGTATGGGGCCATCTTGCATGCAGTTTTTAACGAAGGTGTCATCGGTGAAGCCCATAGCAGCGAGTAGGGGTAGGTACGTGTTAGGGACGGTGAGGGGAGTCTCTCCCTGGATATTTTTGAAACATATATTTGCCTGGTGGCTTCTGGCGCATTTTTTGTCTAGAATTTCAGTGCAACTTTGATGAGTATAAGTCACTTCTCAGCTGACTGCTATCCCCGGTCCGGCCCTAGACCTGGGCCTGAAATGAGTGTTGATTGTTTGTACACTGATACTGGGCGTTTCTCATTGCCCAAGGTTGGACGCTTTGGCAAAAAGACATTTGCCTTCAATGGATTGTTTTGTGGAATCACATTCCCCAGGATCTTAAATATATAACTTGTCCTCCAAAGTTCAAACATGCCATCAAAATCCAATTAATGGCCAGTTAGTTTTTGTACTTTCTTATTTCCTTTTTATCTAGTTACTTTTATGTTGTGCATGATATATTTCTGTCTTTTCTTACTGACCTCTGTGTGTCTAATACTTAATACTGTGATAGTAATGTGTGAGATCAAATACTGTGATAATACATAACACTAAATTATCAATGATCCACTTGATTTCAAGATTTAATGTACAACATAATAGTTAAAACAAATACATGACTTTCTGTGTCAAGCCGCCAATAACAGACCATCTATCTATCTATCTATCTATCTAATTTTGAGCTTTTCATCTGGTACAAACAGTTGCAGCCAGGGTCACGCCAGTTATGACAGACAGACAGACAGACAGAATATTTTGTTGACGTAAACTATACAGTTTTTTGTCATAAATACAATATATACACATGCATCAAAATATTGTCATGTGATTTTATACAAATAACAAAAAGCGTAGGCATTTTTGAATGAAATAATTGAATTTACATGTAACATAGATTATTATGGAGGATCAGTTTTATACATTTAACAACTATACATGGAAGTATCATCTGGATACGTAGAGCTAAAAGTATACCACTATTTTACAATAAAGATGTTCTCAGTATAAATGCATGATAAATGAATTTCGACAAATTTTTAATAATAACTTGTCTATCACTATTGTGAAGTTCAATAAATTTCATTACATTTGGCCTTCTGTAATAATATGATTTTAAATATGTTTTTCTTATATTCTCATACAATAGGCACACTATGATAAAATGGTATTCGTCTTCTATATCTCTGTTCTTACAAAATAGGCTTCCGTTTAGGTCAACCCCCTCGCGAGGACGTGGACCTTGCACGCGTCAACTGACAAAAGAATATTAGTAAGAATGTGAACATAAAGAGGTTTAAAAAAAAAGACATAAGGTTGGTTAAAAACAGGATAAAAGATTAGAGCAGGTGGTTTATGGAGAGCCTGACTGAACTGCGAACCGGATAAGTTTACAACATCAGGCGGAAGAGCATTCCAGTGTATATTTTTGTCTAATGAAACAAATATG
Source organism: Mercenaria mercenaria (assembly GCF_021730395.1). NCBI lineage: Eukaryota > Metazoa > Mollusca > Bivalvia > Venerida > Veneridae > Mercenaria > Mercenaria mercenaria. The sequence goes on along the minus strand of NW_026460847.1, from coordinate 27,626 downwards.
AACGTTATTATTTCAAAAATTTATATTGAATCGTACGTCAGTTGTTGATATATGCAGTTCCGTAAATTAACACCGTTTAAGTTTCATCAGTACTTAAAGAAATCCAACAGTTTTTAATTTCTTTGGAACACTTTGACATTAAATGGAAGCAAGAAGCTTTTACCCTATTACAATTATAGATATACTTTTGTATTGTTTATAAAGTCAAGACCATAAACATATGTGATAATAAGTTGTCATGTTTTGGAAAATATCATTCATATACCTCTAATGTAAAAGAAATTGAAAAGTTTAGTGTTTTTCACTATATGTTTAATATAAGCGACGGTGATACTTTTAAAACAAAATTGGAAGCAAGAAGATGTTCAGTTAGAATAAATATTTTCACATCAAATTGAAGAGGAGAAATTGACGTATACTGTCATATCTGGTAAAATATTCACAAACCTAAAGACACATTTGAAATTAATCATTGAAAATAATTTTCCTATATAATTTATTACTCAAAGTAATATCAGCAAGAAAAACCAATAATGATTATCGGATAATTTTCAAGGGGGACAACCTACTATGATATGCCAGTCAAATATGATAAAAGCTGGGGATGGGTATTAAAATGATTTGCATTAGGAAACAAAGTTAGGAAAACAATTAACTGAAAAAAGGAAAAAAAATGCTTTATGAATCTAAGCCCATGAGTGTAGTGAATAAAATAAACTATTTTTGTAAATGTCTGCGTGTTGGAAGTCCATGAATCTAAAGTAATATACATGTTTTATTTACATGCTGTTCAATTTTCATGTCAAACAAATCTTTCTTTCTATGATTTGGTGTTGTTTGAGTTTTGTTTCTCCAGGCCTAATTTGTCAACCTTAACTCGGCTTGATAAGCAAATAATGTGTATACTACTGTATTCACTCAATGAAATGTTTACACGTTAAACAGAGTGTCTTTGCCTAATATATGTCACTGTCAACTTGTAACTACTACCATCATGAAAATACTAACGAGTACAAATATTCCACGTCGCGTCTTTAAGTGCTTTGAACGCAAAATTTATTAATGTTGTAAAATAGTTTTTAAATAATTGTGTTGTCACGAAAACGACTTTCAGTACATAGCTGAAATTCATTTCAATAGATAAGGGGCGTAATGAATAAAATTCATGAATTGGATTTTTATCTCTGGCATTTCTATTAATATTTTGTAATAATAATGGTTCGTGAGGAGTCTTCAATCGAGTATTCTGCTACAGATGCACTTCTAGACGGAATTATTGTGTCCAAAAATTGGTAATTTCTCATTGAAAACATCCGTGTCGAGTTCTGAAACTTCATACTGTCACTCAAAATATGTAAACGTAATAGGTAAGTGCAAAATCTTATTTTCGGACAAACCACATTTGGACCAAAACATGTCATTTACATATTTGAAACAGATTAACGCTTCTTTGAATTTTATGGAAAGAAAACCTCTGCCTTATTACATTAATCTGAGTGAACAAAGATTATACATGATATAGTAGTTGTCATGTTCATGTTTGCTTGGATCGGCCATATAAGCAACATTCTAACAATACCTATAAATATCACTTGCTTTTTTGGTTCAATCAGCACCATAAATTAGCAAACATTTGCACTTTATCTTACGCAGTGTACCATTAAAACCCACAGCAACATTTTGTGGAAGCTTGTATCAAATCAAAGTATAAACGAAACCTCTTTACGGCTGAAGGGGCCAATACAGAAAATGTTGGCCCTTTCGAGAGCAGTAACTCTAGAACCCAAGATGGCAACTATATTGTGACTTAAGGTATTAGGCCCATAATAGAGTACCTCCTTCTTGAAGAGTTTTCAATTCCTACCATAAACCTACTTTGACAGCAATTTTCAGGAGGCGTAGGTGCAAGCCCTACTGGAACCATTTTTTCCCCCTTGTTTTCCTTTTTTCTAGTAAGTTTTTACTTCTTTCAAGACTTGTTATTGATTTATTGTACAAAAATGGGAAAAATCATTTGATATGCGACTTCTTGCTGTTAAAAGTGAATTTACCTCTAAAACAGAAGGGGTAGAGTTAGACATCTTTGAAAATGCTGAGTTACATGCGGTAAAAGTTCTCTATTTTTCCTTCATTCTTTAGATTACATATTGTGGAAGAAATGTAGGTAGGTTTTACTTCTGCCCCAAGGTTATTTTTGAATGAAGTGAGCAAAATTCAAAACAGACCCGCAGGATTCGACCATAATTTTTCAATATTGGAGTTGGAATTCTGTCTGATTAAATCTGTTTACTCGAGGCACCCTAGAAAAAATGATATTGACAGTTTTTATTTTAAGTTTTATGATTGTTTACCAATAGTTTGATGTTTCTTTCATAAAAAGTAATGGAATAATAAATTCTCTGAAAACGTTTTGGATAAAGGCCACCACTCTACTTGAGCTTTAGGAAATACCAAAAATTAGACAAAATTTATAAAAAAACGGCACGGTAAAAGTTTTTAAAAATTTGCATATAAGTGCGAAGCACGGTCAACTGTTAGAATATACCAAGCAAATGCCATTTATTAAACATTACTATTAGGGGCCTCATACTTTAAGTTGTATGTATGTGTGGTTAAAATCAAATATAAAATGTCACTTCTATCGTGTTCACAAGGTAAAAATAAGCAAACTTTGGCTCTTTCATGGGTCAATCAGGGGCCGTTACTCCGGAACTTATGATTAGATCTAATCCAAGATCTATTGTTGTTTAAGATACTGCGCAAATTTGTATCTAATCAAACCATAAAATAAGTCTCTATATGGCTGCAAAACCCAAAATATTACATTTTGGCCTTTTAAGTGTAATAACGGGTCAGTTTTGTTTTCAAAAAGAACCAAGATATTATGTCAATACAAGTTTTGTGCAAGTTTGGTCAAATTCAGTTGCAAATTGTGGTCTCTATCGTGTTCACAAGAAAATTTGGACAGACGAAGGGCGACCACAAAAGCTCATCTGGTCTCTATGTGACAGGGGAGCTAAAATAGAAAGAAATATCACCATAGGCAACACGTATAAAACATAGTTTTAGGCACTGTACTGTAACATATCTAACAAAATCTTTTCCTTTTTTTTTGTTTTGTTTTCATACACTAGGTATTTTATTCCAGATGTTAACAAAAAGGTACGAGGAAGAAGTTAAGAAAAAATATTAATATTGAAGGTGGTATCAAGTTTATTTCTATAAATATTTTGTTTTCGAAATTGCTTGTCTTGTTTAAAATCACATTGCTGACAATCTGTATTTGAAGAACATGCATTTGTAGTATTTTTAAGGTGTTCCCTAAAACATTTCAAATAATGCTGATTTATCTGAAACTAGCATATTCCAATTAAACATTAAATTGTTTTATATTATTCTGTTTTACTTAGTGCATTCAATGTATAGATATTATGTATGATCGTTCCATTCTAGCGCTGTGTATTTACTCAAAATGTTTTACATAGATTCGACGTAATACAGTATAGTCGTGCAGCTAAAAAGTTTTCTAAAACTGTTAAACAAAGTTTAATAGACAAATATATATCACAGACACGTAGCCTCTCGTCATCCTAAGTCAAGCTGTTATGAAGAATATGTAGTAAAATATTAACACTTTCGAATGATATATATCCTGTACACAATGCTTTAAACCAGGGGTTCGTGTATGGCTTATCCTTGTAATGTGTTGCAATATTATATTTTCTATAATAATCATTGTCTATCTTTATATTTCTATTTAATGTCTTAAAACATTTATGGTAAAACAGAAATATTTCTTCAATGTTTCATATATTTTTTCTATCTTTTGAAATTTCTAAACTAAAACTAAAATACATTTGCAATGTGACAAAATATTATTTCAATGTTTTCAGTGTTCATGTGACCTTGACCTTTTACCTTCCACCTTGGTTTCAGCACTCTGTACATCGTCTCATCACCACATACCTACCCTCCGAGTTAGATGTCGATACCTTGAATGGTTAATAAGTTTGTTTTCCGAATATGAAATTAAACTTACAAATTTCATCTTTGAGCTCAATTTGTGACCTTGACGTTTGATCTTCACCTACGAACGTGCAAAGTTTTTAGTCAATACCTTGCATGCTTATTTACCTATACTTCGGACACGAAATATGATAGTCAGGTTTGACTGGCGTTTTACTGAAATGCGCCGCAGTTAGCCGCAGATTTGCCGCAAAATGCAATTTACCCAGAATTCTATCGTACAAATATTTTAAGCAGATCGAATAAATATTTCCTTTTTAGTCAAAATCATTATTGTTGCACCGAACAAAATGTTGTAGGATTGAACAAAAATATATATATTTTTTTAATAAATATTTTGTGATATACAATAAACATTCTTGTTCTATTGAATAAATATTTTCATTTTGCAACATATATATTGTAGCATTGAATAGATAATTTGAAAACACGGAATACATATTTTGTCGCATTGCAGATTTTTTATTTTATTTTTATAATAAATATTTCAAAAGATAGAAAAATATAAGAAAACATTTTAAAAAAATGTTTTATTTTTACAATTAATATTTCAAGACATATAATAAGTATATAAAGATAGGCAATCATTTTGGAAAATATAATTTTGCAACTCATTACACGCCATATTAGAGCCTACGAGAAATAAGTTCACTTCAGAAGCCGTTGTGAGATCTCCAGACAATTACATGAATTATGTTTCACTATTTAACGTACAAGTATGTTGAGACTGACTACAAGTTTCTAGCCCTTCCCGTTCATGAAATATCTATAAAAAAAAAAGAGAAATTCCTGCTAATATACCATAGATAACAAAATACATAGATCATAACCAAGCAGAATCGAGCAATATCGCAGCAAGTAGTTACAGTCCCTAACACCCAGCACCAGCTCTAGTGTAAATCTGGTATAAATTGTAATTGAACGCGCTTCATGATCTGTAAGGACCAGACCAAAATGTGGCAGTATGAGAAGTGAAAGCTATTATCTTTTTCGTTTGAGCATCACAATCTATTTCATCGGAAAACTCCCCAATAAGCAGAAACTGTTTGTCATTTTAAGACTGATGGGTGTTAGGCGGGATATACCCGGATCGTATCTTTTATTTCACCTCTACATACTGCACATGTTTTTTGTTCATGAGCACATTGGATGCATGAAACCATGTGACCACACGGAATAAACACAATGCATGCATCTTTGTCCAAACATATCTTGCAGGTCACTCTGTCTTTTAGCTTCCGGTTCTCCTCCAAAACACGATCTTGCTCTGAAAACAATTGAATTTTGTGTGTCTATTTCTTTAGAAACATTAGCACCTATCAAATACTTCATCTAAACCCGAATTGATATATTCATTTTTAAGGACACGTCACGGTTGATATATTTTTGCATTATTGTTCAATAAAGGAATCCTCAATATGAATGTGGAAATAAGGGATATGTTTTGTACGACTGCAGCTCTGCGAGTTGCTCTAATTAGTGACAAATGACTGAAACAGTAAGAATTCTTACGTGATTTGGTATAGATAAAGTTATATTAATTTATTGTTTTGATTTATGACTTACGAGCTACAAGTCAGAAGAACAATTTTAAGAAAATCGAACTGGAAGGCAGAAAGAACTAGGTCATGAGTCATCATACACCTGTCAAAAGTTATCATTAGCTTTTACGAGCTTCAAAATTATTATTATCTCTCCATTCTGCACATGCATTGTTTTTTGTAAGTATCTTGGTAGGACATTATACTGTGTAACATACTTCCACATTAATATTTATGCTTGAAATTGCTTTGTTGAGCTCACAGAAGTCACGTAAGAATTTCTGTTGTTTTAGTTTATTGTCTGTAATAAAGGTACCTAACCTCAATATTAAGATATAAGAACTGTTCCTTCCTTGTGGAGAGAGGAGCTATTTGGTGTAATCATTACAAAACGATTTTTGGAAATAACTGAATATTCTTTGTTTTTTATCATTCGCCGGAAATTCAAAACGTGATACCGCCTTAAAAACGTATAATTAAATAAATCAATTTAAATATGTTTTCGCGGTCTGTATCTCGATGGTTTCTGCACAGAAATAAGATATTGCCTAGGAAAGACAAATGTATTCAATCGGCTACAATATGTGTAGAGTTACTTCCCTTTAGCAAAATTGAAACCGTTGTTTTGGATGATTTATGTTTTTCTGGGCACCATAGCTATTATACTCTTTCCCGAGCTAATTCCATTGCAGCAAATGCAATGAATTATGGGGAAGAATTGAGACTAAACAATTCTGCATTTCAAGTTGTCATTGATGGACTTGATTATAATATCATTTTGTTTACGAACGTTTTTCAAATTAATTCGTCCAAAATCATCCCACAGTTGAGTACCAATGCAAGTTGAATAATACAAGTAATTAATGCAAATTGAAACATAATTACCCTGAATGATCTCTGAGAATATAGTCATAGGACTACAGTTAGTAGTACGAGATGTAGATGGAGCCACTGGTGAAGCCGCTTGATGCACAGCTGCTGAAGCAGGAGTAACAGGTGAATGAGCAATTGCAGTAAATGAAAAGTTGGTCTCTGACATAACCGCTGAGGTCGTTGTGAATGCAGTCGACGCTGGCAACTCCGCGGATACCCCGGTCGCCCTAATTCTTGTTTTCTTTGCCGTTATTTTGTCCGCAAAGTCTAGAGACTCCGATGGTCGTCGTGAACGCTTTGTTCTCTCTACGGATATTTAATTGAAGCATGTAAAACGAAAGGCAGTAATTAGATTCAGGTTTTGATTTTTTGAAATATAGGTACCCGTTGCATGGTATTTTTTATGTTTACGGTGTCCTCTTTAACCGTATCCCTTTTTTTAGAAAAAGTCGATACTCATTCTCATAACAACATAATCGTCTAAATTTTACAATCAACTATGATCAAAATAATTACTGTATTTGCTAAACAAAAGTGTTTTTTAAAAAAAATATATGGTAAGCAGTTAAGATATTTCTACAAAATCCTACACTATGTTCCATCGACCGTTTTTATGTCCGATGGTAAATTAAAAGGAAGGCGCAAGATGGTGTAGTAGGAACTTTTGTCCGGGTACAATGATCCCCGGCGCAATTACTTTGAAAGGCAATCATTAGACCAGTGGATAAGGCGTCCGCCTCGTGATCGAGAGGGGGAAGGTTCGACCCAATTGGAAGCGTTCATCTTGGGGATGGGTGTTATGGGACTCGTTCCGAAAAGGTCGGTTCGTGAGCAGCGAGCTAGTTAAATGAACAGTTACCGACTTCTACCCGCCTGGCGCCTGGCATAGCGCTAGGAGTTGGGAGGTAATTGGTACGCACAATAAAGGTCTATCATAAGCCACAAGCTGGCTCTTTCAATAGGGGTGACATTATTATAAAACAAGACCTTTACTTTTGCCTTTTTTTAAATAAGAGGGCTATGATGGCCCTAGATCGCTCATCTTACATTCACAGTAGATTGAATAAGTTTGAAATATTGCATAATGCTGTGAAAGTATTCTTAAACCGGACGGTTCCAACGCAGAAAATTTTCCAAAAAGACGTATAGGGAAAATTGGTTCTTCACCGGAATCTGAAGCCTGTGATGTTTATTGAAATTTGCATATTGGTTTAGAAGAAGATGTTCTTTAAAGAAATTGTGGACGACGATAGAAGGACGACGGACGTTTGGACCTTTTGTTCCCATAATTACAATTAGAATAAAATTACTATACCATCGTATGTACCTTTCGTATGTATAAAATTAACAAAGTAACTACACTATCATACTACCGTATCTCACCTTTCTTATGTATAAAATTAACAAAGTAACTACACTATCATACTACCGTATCTCACATTTGTTGGAAAAATGTGTAACTTACCACGCTTCTCGCTTGTCCGGTGAAAAACTTGTTCAACATTCTCTTGCCTACACCCTTTATCCATACCCTGATAAGGAATAAGATGTACTTTTGAATATCCATGTATAAATCCCATAAACCATTTTAAAAGTTATAATAGATGAACTTCTCGTAAAAACTAAATAAGACCTCTAAATTGATTTTCTCACAGTTTTGAATATCAACCAAAGAGAAGTAGGATGTTTTCATTTTTCACCAAATTAGTACTATTTATATAATTATTTCTTCATCACATATGTATAAATCATTAATATTGATATGTTGCTTAATATTAAATGCATCCCCAACCTTTCCGAGAGTTCAGTTGAATCTAACAATGAATTAAAACCATTGAAGTGATAAATATTGTGTTCTGACTATCAGTTGTGAGCTTTTTTTGATCCTTAAAATATACTGTTTCTTTACATTGATATCTAGTATCAACGCTATTGTCATTTAAGCCTTACTAAGGAATAGCTGTATCGTGAATTGAAGCATTGAGTGAATTTTGATATTCATTTTATGTTGTCACAAACTGAACTGGAACAAGCAAAAAAGTGTGAAGATGAAAGTTTTTCAAGTAATTCAAGAGCTGTCTCGATATTACCGCTACAGATTATAATTTCCAAATATAAAATTACTTGTTCATTCAAATGCTGTGTCCTGTTTGTTAAATCATTTGGCATACATAGCTTTACGTAGTCACATTCTGGAAAATATTTAGCATGCTGAATATAAGGGTCCTCACAAAGTTTCCAGTCTTTTATCCAACCTCCACAGAAATCACATCCTTGGTATCCTAAAACAGAAATACAATGACCAAATTTCTATTATGTATTTTTTATTACAAACAACTAAAATATTTACTGGGTGTTAGCGCAAAAAATAATATGAATCCTTTTGAAGGTAAAAACAGCAATCAGCCGTAAATTTGGAATATACAAAAATATCTGTTCATTTACAACATGGGTATATTTTGGCAATTGTCATTTCAAGGTAAGTATTCGGGAAAAAAACCTTAATCTCCGCAACAGTGCCAATACGAATTAAATGCCTGCGTTTGTTTACTGTTAAAATGAGAGGTATTTATTCTGGTCAGCTACCAAAATATAAACACATGACTAATATATCAGATTGCAGCCTTTGTAATTTTTGTACAAGTAAAATGATTTCCTGCGGCCAGAAGTTATACAGACCAGAAATTGTTACTGATGTATGTCTGGCCACTGTGTCTAAAAAGTAACTTATTGATGAATAGCGTGTTGTTTATTTTTTATTATACCATTACGCTTTAATAAGGAAATATTACCCCATTCCACATGTTTTACAAGTGTTCCTACACAATCTTATAAACAGTATCCAAACCTGATATGCTTACTATTATTGATAAATTGTTGCCTTAAGGTCAAATGTTGTTATTATTTGCCGGCTTCGGATTGACCCGTAGCATTCAATGAGACTTCAGCTGATTGGTTAAAAATGTGTTGCTTTGAATCATGAAAATATCCTTAAAATCTGGAAATGTAATGTTTTCTGTGCATTTTGAAGTATTTTATAGCTGCCTGGCTATATATTTAACTCTGAAATTAGCAATTTAGTGAAGCAAGTACTTATTGGAATTCACCACTAAATTCCATGCACAGTTGAGGGTGGTTGTCTTTGAATGTGGAAATAGAAACAAATGGATCCCGCATGCCCATGTAAAAATGTTAATTTTTGGTGTCTGAATATTATACAATTTAAAATTACACGTTTTATTCCAACGTTAATGATCGTTAATATCACTAATGTCACACGCGCTAAAATTGTCTTAATCTTTCAAGATCAAATTATGTAGTTTCTGATCTTCTTCTATATCGGAAAACATACATGTGTGATATGACACTTAATGTATTAAGCGACCTCTTACATTGCATACATGTCAAAACATTGCATACATGTCAAATAGTGTAGGTTATAAACCGAAAAATTATGCACTTTGTAGAAGAGTTTTTGTTTTGTACGATTCTTGCGTATTAATTGTATCATAATATTATTATTCTAATGTAGAACCCATTACTTTATGAAGTATTTAAAAATATAGGCCGACTTTGATTAAACTTTACTAGTTGAACTTTTCATTGTACTTGTCATAACATTTTTGATTTTTGTTCAATTCTAAAAAAAATCGGAAAAATATTTGTCTTTTACGTACAACGCGATAAACGCATTTGTTTGAATTCATTGCAAAATTACTGGGATGTGTCAAGCTCTATTGATTTAAGCAATTGTTCACGTCAAACATGTAAATATTGACTATTTTGTAAATTAGACAATTAGAATTTACAAAAAATGCGGATAAAATGTCAATGTAGACATAAGTAAAATTTGTTGAAACTTACTGAGCTGATAGTTGCAATTATCTCATACTATGGGCTTTATTCATAGTCGTTACTCAAATTCACACTTGACTCAAACTTGGGTAAGTATCACTCAAGTGGACCTCGAGTAGACCTTGCTGGAGTGTGAGTGGAGTTCGAAAGTCATATTCATATATTCCACTCAATCGTAACTTTCGGAAGGACAGCTCGAGTAATAGTTTCATTGTACACAATGGATTTAGAGGTTTATAACGGTTTATATGACAATAACATCAAAGATAGCAAAAATGCTGATCATTATTTTTGTAGTTAGAAGTTGTCATCTTATTGCTCGTCTGTATGTTTATCCGTCCGTTCGTTCGTCAGTTTGTTTTATTATACGTCCTTCCGTCCGTTCGTCCGTCCATCAGCCAGTCTACTCATCTGCATTAATAGAATTTAATTTATATTTAGAAATATAGAGTTAAATTTTCTTTGAAACTGAAATTTATTTGAACAACTGAATTTTGAACTCTGCCATTAATTGTTGGTGTTTCCCGAATGCCAGCCCGCATATTTTTTTTTTTTTAAATTTCAATTACTAAAAACATAATTGAGCCGCACCATGAGAAAACCAACATAGTGCGTTTGCGACCAGCATGGATCCAGACCAACCTGCGCATCGGCGCAGTCGGGTCATGATCCATACGGTTCGCTAATAGTTTCTCTATTCTCAGCATGGATCCTGACCAGACAGCAAACGTACTATGTTGGATTTCTCATGGTGCGGCTCATATCTTTTATAAAATAAATGTTTCCGTAATGATAGGTTCTTCATGACATTTAATTTGACGGATTGTTTATATTCTTTCAGTATGAATTATTTAAGAAAAAAAACCGATAGCTAGGGTTGTGAAATGTAAATATTAGTTACTACGTGTGTTTCTGGGAGTGACTGATGAGCCCCGTCAGATTAGGTTTCGTAGATGTATACAGTCACACTTGTCTATAAAGACCACCCTTGGGAGAGCCAAAATGTGGTCTTTTTTGGAGAGTGGTCTTTATTCAAAGGTTAAATTACACTGTAAATGTTAAAATGGGAAACAAAACATGTGGTCTTTAGAGCCAGATGGTCTCTGTTCAGAGGTGGTCTTTAACACGGGTTTGACTGTATTTGATTTCCTGTATCTATCTTTAACCGTTTTTATTAATTCAACAGTCTTTTAATTTGTTGAGTATTTTTACGTTTTCGTCGTCCTCAACAACATGTATTAAAAAAAAAACTAAATATATTTTTTTCCAAAATACCTCGAACAAATATGAACTCTCGCTTTTACATGACACTGTTATCTTGCCTTCAAATTAATTAAAAAAGGGAAATTTACCATCTAAACGTACATTATAAGACATTGAGAAACACTCAAGGGTCCACAGGACCTCCCTTAACATTCACTCACTCTTGGTAGTTGACTCGACTGTCACTCTCCTTTATGAATACAAATGGAATCTTTCCTGAGTAAAGACGTGACCGTTAGGCAATTTATTTGAGTGTACTCAATGAGTGGTGTTGGAGGTTTGTCTATGAATATAGCCCTATGTTCTGTACTATTTCAAAACCACTGGACCGTGACTCAGGGTATTCATTCATATTGTCCGTAAGTATTGACCTGGCACTCATTAATCTTCGCCAATATTTTCGGGCGTTTTCGTTATTTCACGTGATATTCGTGTCCTGAAAATATCTAGATTTATCAAAATAATCAATTTAGAGAACCAACGGCACAGTGGTGTAGTGGTAGGCTCTCCGACTTGAAAACACGTCACTATGGGTTCGAATTCTTTTCTAACCATTTTTAAAATATAATTCCTTGTGTTTGTATTTGTATCTATGATTATATATTTTTTATGAAACATTGCATTTTGTATCGCTAACAATAGTTCTTTGAATTGTCCGTTGAATGAATGAATGCTTGTCCGGTCCTGAAGATTTTAAACGACATTTTGTAGAACGGTTTTATGTACGTAGAAGAATAGTAATCGATAGTAGAGTATTCCGTTGATAAAACATAAGTGTGACAAGTTTCCGTCTTTTACAGATAAAATCATAAAAAAAAAACAATTTGATCAGACAGAGGACTCGAACACTCAACCCTGAGATTAGTGGCAAAACGCTTTGTTCGCACAGCTATATCTGCACATGATACGTGATGGTATATAATTGGCTTTTCAATTGCTATATCATTGTTTGGGTTCGTACACCGAAAATTAATTTACGGAAACATACGGAATATTCATGAGTGCCAGGTCAATACTTACGGACAATAATGTGCACGGTTTTATTTGTAAATATAAAAGAAACGCCTTTTTAAAAAAACACGCAAATGATAGCCAATCGTGAAGACATTAATATGAGGGAAGGCAAAGCGTCAAAGTGAGCTTGATGAATTTGTTACAACGGAATTAGCTCAAATGTGGAATTAGGAATGTTTCCGGTCATGGGCCTTTCCTTACATTTAAACTTTTGATGCCACCTACTAAGGATGAAAGAACTGCAGGAAATGTATATCTTGACCATCACTTTTGGGTACGAAGGTAGTGGTTCCCCATTAATGCCTCCGTGGTCCACTCAAATGTAGTAGTCAATATCAGTATAAATTGCCATTTTCTCGACAGATATAAGCTTTATTGATGATTTATTCTAAAGAAGAATGTCTGCGGATGATTTTAAGCTAGGTAAAATGAAAGTAGGTACCTTCTGATATCTACCTTAATATTAGCGTTTTATCACAATCTCATTCCCGAGACCAACCATTTATTTCATTGCCTATAGACAGACCAGAAGTGAAAGGCTAGGTCTGCTAACAAAAATGTGTTATACATTGTAACTTTACATTAAAAATAGTAGCGGAGACAGTTAATGCCTTCTAACCTTATACTGAAAATTTCGTATTTCATGAAAATTGTTTCAACCCAGGTAAAACTTGTATTTTCTAATCTGGATTTAAAGACGAACTCCATATTTGTAAGAGAAATGTTGAATGTCATTTGGTTATTTAGGACAAAATTGAGATTTTTCCGGAAAGTTGGCTAGATCCTGATTTTAAGGTGTTTCAAACATCTTGGTTTCGCATCAGGTACATCATAACAGAAATAGGCGGCTATTTCAGAACTTACAGCCGTCCTTTGAGAAGTAATAGAAATAAGTAAGCTAACAAGATAACCATTCTATCAAACTGAAAGTTTGCAAAACTGCTTACTATGGACTAATGTTCAATATTTTTTTACCAAACAATTGTGAAACCTTTTAAATTCCTTATAGGTTATAACACACTAAATAATTATTGTTCTTTATTCTATATAAAATTGACCTATTTCCAATGGCCGCAGCACACATCAGGACCCGTTTTAAATGTCTGTAACCTTCATTTTCTTGATGAGTTCTGTCAATGCTAAATAAAAATCAAAAGCAAAGTGGGGGTCATGTTTGATACAAGAAAAATAATTTCAGCCAAACACACAAACTGCAAAATCAGCTAAAAAATGAGACCCCAAATAACACTGGTGGTGTATGATCTAAGTTTCCATGAAAAATTTTGTCATGTTGTTATTTCATTATAAAAATGCTACCTACATGTCAAGCATAGATCTGTCATGTGATTTAAGAAAAAAAATTGCAAAGAAAATAAGGAAAATAGCTCTACAGAGCAAAAAAACCTGAGAACTATTTGTATCCGCCATTATGCGACTACCATTTTTTTTTCGCGCCATTTTTCTATTTAGTGTCTGTATGCCTATAAGAAAACTTTTTTCTCTGACACTGTGCCATTTTCATTTGAAATGTACAAGAAACCTAAATATATGAAAAAAATACAAGGTTTTAGCTCGATATCAACAGTTTCTAAGGTTTTATGGCATTTTCAGTACCATAGGACAAAGCATCAGATTTTGTCAAAAATAGCTGTCGCGGCATAATTTTGAAGCAGTTACACTTAATGCAGCCTTGTTTTGCCCTGTTTTGACATTTTCTACTCTGATCTGCATGCAAAGTACACATTTAAACTGTTAATGTGTTCACTTTACCTCTGATGGCCAGAAATTAGCAATCAGTAGGCTATAAATAGGCAGTTTTTGAAAAAAAAATACACTCAAAACAGTGAAAATGTGATATTTTTTTTGTTTTATCCTCATTTTCAACAAAATTGCAATAATTTTGTCATTTTCTATCAAATTCTAATCAAAGTAGCCCATTTCAACCATCATCTGGCCAGATTTCAAGTTTTACCAATGTCAGCTTATAGGTTATAACACACTAAATAGTTATTGTTCTTTATTCTATATAAAATTGACCTATTTCCAATGGCCGCAGCACACATCAGGACCCATTTTAAATGTCTGTAACCTACATTTTCTTGAAGAGTTTTGTCAATGCTAAATAAAAATCAAAAGAAAAGTGGGGGTCATGTTTGATGCAAGAAAAATAATTTCAGTCAAACACACAAACTGCAAAATCAGCTAAAAAATGAGACCCCAAATAACACTGGTGGTGTATGATCTAAGTTTCCATGAAAAAAATTGTCATGTTGTTATTTCATTATGAAAATGCTACCTTCATGTCAAGCATAGATCTGTCATGTGATTTTAGCAAAAAAATGCAAAGAAAATAAGGAAAATAGCTCTACAGAGCAAAAAAAACAAACTGAGAACTATTTGTATCCGCCATTATGCGACTACCATTTTTTTTTCGCGCCATTTTTCTATTTAGTGTCTGTGTGTCTTATAGGTACGAAGGTAGTAATTCGCCGGATATGCATCCGAAGAACCGATCGAACAGTGACGTCTTTGCCATTCGCCGCGTTTGCTAAAGAATATTGTTACGTCTAAGGGTAACACTTGCTTGCTACTTGAATACTAAAATCAACAGAAAAACAACCAGCAACTATCAACAATAACACAATTTTATTAATAAAAGTAACAATTCAAATACCTTAAAAATGTCAAATAGCCGTAAAGTCCGTCTAATATGCAAAAATAGTCCATACCCTGTCCTTGTCAAATTTAAATCTAATCAGTTCAAAACTGAATTTATTATATCCAAATAATATAAATCCTCTCTTCAGAGATACATTTTTAAATCCAAAATGTTAATGTAAATCCTTCAATGTTAAATATCCAAGCTGGTAATATTTGTTATGAAGAAATACAGGAAAGTTGTTCAGTAAGTTCTTACTGTAGGTACTACCCTGTCCTCAGACAGCTTTTTATTTAAAGTATCACGGGAGGTTCCAAAACTTTCATGTATCACCAAAAATAACAAGAGGGCCAAGATGACCCTAGGCCGCTCACCTGAGAAACACACTATAACAGTGTAAACATGTTTAACCTAGTGACCTCATGGAAACATGTATTTTGGTCAATTTTCATTAAGATTGGACTAAAACTGTGGTCTCTTGAGTTTAAACAAGTATTTTCTTAGATGTGACCTAGATTTTAACCCCAGATGACCCATATTCAAACTTGACATAGATTTTATCAAGGCACTCATTCTGACAAAATTTCATGAAGACCAATTGAAAAACACAGCCTCTGTGGCATACACAAGATGTTTCTATAATTTTTCCTAGTGACCTAGTTTTTGACCCCAGATGACCCTTATTCAAACTCGACCTAGATTTCATCAAGGCAATCATTCCCACAAAATTTCATAAAGATAAACTGAAAAATACAGCCTCTATCACATACACAAGGATTTACTTTGATTTGACCTGGTGTCCTAGTTTTTGACCCAGAATAACCATTTTCAAACTTGGCCTAGATTTAATCGAGGTTATCATTTTGACAAAATTTCATGAGGGTCAGTTGAAAAATAAAGCCTCTATCGCATACACGAAGTTTTTCTTTGATTTGACCTAGTGACCTAGTTTTTTACCCCAAATAATCCATTTTCAACCTTTGCCTATATTTTGTCAAGGTAATCATTCTGACCAAGATTCATGAAGACCAATTGAAAAATACAGCCTCTATCGCATACACATGGTTTTTCTTTGATTTGACCTAGTGACCTAGTTTTTGATTCCAGGTGACCCATTTTAGAACTCGGCCTAGATTTTATCAAGGTAATCATTCTGACCAAAATTCCTGAAAAACAAAGACAAATATCAAACAGGGAATGCCACGTACCAAAATCGCAGCATCCCCAAAACGAAACCTACAGCACGCAGACGTGCACACCACAAACATACATACACACACATACATGTCAACGCAACCAATCGGGGATGTAAGCTATTAACTTACCAACTGGGAACTTCTTTATTACTGTAGCTACAGTTATCATATTTCTATCAACTCTTATTCTTATGATCTTAAAATTATCCGAGGCTTTAGATTAAAGCTATCTTCAATTGTTAAGCAATAAGATTTTTCACATTCAGAGCGGGGAATTTTGTGTTTAAACCAACTGAGGTGAATGTGTAACAAACCGGGTGTTTGTGTATAGACGAAATGTGGAATTGTGTGTTTCAACAAAACGGGGAGTTAGTGTAATGACTAAATGAGGTACAAGTGCATAACTAACCGGGTACGTGTGTAACACAGTATATAAACGAACTGAACCCCAACCGGATCTTGCGAGCGGGTTTCAGTGTCAGCCATTTTGCGTCGTGACAGTTGAGTTAAAAAATCGTGTTCATGAGGATACTGTTAAATGATAAGTAAGTCAATCTGTATGTATATTGTAGCCAACAAACTTTATTGTTGACCTATGATACGCAACGTTATCATTTTTAGCATTAAGACAATAAAATTCACGAATCTCGCCGCAGGCTAGAACGAGATCAGCACTACACACGAAAGAAAATTGGGTTTTATCAAGTTTAGATTGGTTGAACACGGAGTTTTGAGTTTGTACCACTGCAATTAATTAATAACAAAAGGTATTATGGTTATTTGTTATATGAACGAGCAATTTTGAACATAAAAACAAGATATAATGCCATGGTGTAAAATAGTCTTACTGTACGTTTCTTGCCGGTGATTCTTAACCTCACTTGCGAGTTTACGTGATCTATCTGTACCATGTCTTGGGAGTATTTTCGAAGATTTTGTACGTTTCTTTCTAACGAAAGACTTAATCCAGTGGTATTTTCCTACCGTTTTTTTCATGTAGTTCATAATCAGAGAATATATTTTACAATGCAAGAGCATCATGCAGTAATAGCCACTGTTAGTTCATGATTTTACGATCCGAACCTCCAGAAGTTACCAAACATACTACATACTTTGCACAATAATGCATGAGACTGGCATGAAGCTCCGCCCCGTCTAGGAAATAAAAACGCACTATCGTATAATATAAGCCATTCGATCTTCAGTTTATAGGCCGAAAACTGGGGACAATTCTATGGGGCTAAAAAGGTCCATTGACCTCGCAGATAAGTGTTAAGTTGCGTGGGCAGTGCTGCATACTTCATTAATTACTGCCCATGAACAAACTCAATAAAATCGAGTCTGCTATTTTCTGTTTTTTGTTTGATATCTTTGCTTTCGAAAGATCTACATTTATTTGGAATTCAGCCTGTAGTAGTACTGGACACTTGCATCAAACCTTGAGCCAATATTTTTTTTTTGTCAAACAAGAGGATATATTTCGGTAAAATTGCTGTGTGGCATTGGTCTGCTGATGCGTCAAGTGTGGTGTGCTGTGTGTTGTGTGCTTGTCACCTTCCGCTTTCAGCCTCCCCCGCTAGCTAGCCTTCTAGTGAAAAAGGAGCCGAGTGCGTAAGTCTTCCCTGCCAGTACATAGCCTCTCTGCAGACAAGCCCTTTTGCAGTGCCTCCCAGATGGCGCCACACGGTAACTAAGCACCTTGCGGCCTCAGGCAGAACTGCAGGGGACTCGGAGGAGGTCTGCCCCCAGAAACGTGGCATGACAGGCCCACCGGTGAGTGGACACGCCCTGCTGCCTATGAACAGACCCCCAGCTATGGGACAAATAGCTCCTGTGTTCACAGGATAGGGTTTTAACTCGGAACTAAGGGTGAAGTAACCACGAAAGAAACCCAGAGAGTTGAAGACAGAGGTGCTGGGCCATTGGCACTCTCTTAACGAACCACAGCACCATGCAATATCGCTATGACTACATCGCGAACGACAAGAAGAAGGTAAAATTGCTTCGACCGTGATGGTATGAAAATTACCACTGACCCTGAAGACATATGGGAATTTTTAAGCAAATGTCTGCAGTAGGAAACCTCGGATAAATATTTCATAACTGCAAAAAGGGGGTTAATTCAGTAAATTTGTCTGACACAGTTATGTGTCTCGATGGTATGACACTGCCCTTCAATCGTTTCAACGAAATACCTTCAGCAGGACTGAAGACATGAAGTGGCACGCTAAACTTTAACCAGCATTTCTATGTAGAAAGGGGATCAGTCAGTCAAATGCTGGCCAGAGTTATGGGCCTTGATGGCAAGATACTGTTGACCCCGAAACATGTGCGATGTTTCAACCAAATACCTTCAGTTTTCTTGGAGATATAAAGTTCTATGCAAAACATTAAGCAAAGCATTACGCCGACGTCAACACCAACGACTGCACGAACACGTGAGTAGAATAGCTCAGGCTATTCGTCATGTTCGTTGAATCGTCGAGCTAAAATACAAAAGAACAATGGTTGCAAATGTAGAGGAGACATTTACTAGTAGTTATTATATCATATCAAGATATAATTTCTCTTTCCATAACATGTAAATATTTTCGTTTCCAGGTAGGGATGCGTTTAGGCAATATGAATAACCAGTCATTCTATGTGCAGCTAAATGCTTAAAGCCCTGCTCCGCTGCTATTCAAATTTTTTTTGTGTGTATGCAACCCATGAATACAAAAGGTAACAGTTAACGGCCACGTGCCACACTTTAGCATGTAAAACCACAGGTATGTATATAGAATTTTATAAAAAATAGACTCTATTATGACAGGCGTCACTGTTCATTTCCATGTTTCTTCAGTGAGAATTCAAGGTTAAAAGGTAGGACGGGAGCAGCGCTTTAAAATTGCTTATATCAAACTTTAGATGCGCCATATAATTGTTGTGGATACAGTAACTTCACATTCGGTACGATAAAAGACAAAAAGTGGATACAAAGGCAACGGAAATCCCCCTACGTGACTCGCAAGATATGGTTCAGTGAAATCACAAGTAAGGTACAGATCATTAGATTGATATTTGCAAGACGGGTTCAGTATTCAAACAGTCACCTTGTTTACTTTCCATAATTTTCTACATAACGAACATGTCCTGGTAGGTATATGTCGCCGGTTTAGTGAAGAATATACATTTAAACAACACCTCAAACACGAGTATTGGTATAGATAAACGATTTTATGCATAAAATTCCTTGTGTAATCGGCGAGTGTTGAAATAAACGAAACACGTTAAGAAGAGTATGTACAGCGTTTTATCGGCAATTATAGGACGAACGCTGGTAAAGAATGTATTTATCCGGAAAAATAAAGTACTTCTTGATATGATACAATCAATTACCTACCGCCTCAGCATCAGTGCAACAAGTTATTCATAATTATTTAGATAGTCCCATCTAGTTTCCTCAATCGGATCGTGAAATCTGCTCGCAAGATCCGGTTGGGGTTCAGTTCGTTTATATACTGTGTGTAAAGTTGAAACGAGGAAATAGCTATTAAAATGGTGAATGCGGAAGCTCCTGTTACATATCATATGTATGAGAAAAGACAACCGAGGGACTTAATTTGATTTGATGGGTTTTACGTCATTTTAAACACTATTTCAGTTATGTCAGGTGGGCAGTTTACCCAACAATCGTTCCTGGAAAGATCAAGTACTAGTACTCAAGCTGTCATCTTTCTTACATAAAGAGACCTGATCTGTAGCAAGGATTGAACCCATGCCCCTTAATCAGTGAGTACTTACGAGTGATTTTAAGTCAGCGATTCTAACCACCCGAAAACAGAGGCGGTCAGACAATAGAGAAAGTTCTATATTCTGTATGTAAGTACATGTAGCACGTCAATCATTCGGCATTCAATCAAAAATTGTCTATGTCAAATGTTAATATTAAAATAACTGTTTATGACAAGACATAAAATCACTTTCCATTGCCTACAGCAACTTTTGAACTTCGATATTATAAGAATCTTTCACTGGTTGTAGGTGCAGATAGGAATATCCGGCCTTGAGGGTAACTGTTTAGGAGGTAACAAGGCTCTCTGCCGAGTTACCGCCTAAACAGTTACCCGAGAGCCGGATATTTCCATCTGCACCTATAACCAGTGGTAGAATCTTTTTCTTGCATACCGGTTTCAAGAAATAATATTAATAAAAATAAAATCAATTGAACAGCTTTCTTTTTTAGAACTATTTCTTACGGCAGTGTATTTAAACAAAGCGCGGGAAACCAACGTCCGTAAACAGGGAGGACGTCATGACGTTTCAAAACAAACAACAATGTTTAGTTTCGGTTTTGTTTTACCAGTTGCAGCGTAATGTTATGAATTTTTGATAAAATAACGTGATTTGAATCGAGAAATATACTATCAGGAACCAATAGGAACTGTCAAGATATTGAATTTTCATTCCGTTTTTTAAATAGAATATAAATTACTACACACATCTTTTACATATATGTAGTTCTTATACGTCATTTACAGCACGAGAGTCATCTTACACCACCCCGGGGTGTAAGATGGACTTTTCCAGCACAGGTAAAGATACCGGAAATCCCCGTCTGGTTTGCAAGAATAAGTAATATTGTATGTTTTAGTTCCTTCTTTATGTTTTAACTAAAAAATTTAATTAGGCATTCACAAATCTCAGGGCGGATACAGGATTTGGTGTAAGGGGTGCAAAATATTTGTAGTAGAACAACTAGGAGGGTCCGTGGGCATGTCCCCATCTCCCCCTCCCCACCCCACCCCACCGGAACATTTTGAAAACAATAGATCCATCTGGTGCATTCTTGGCGTTCTGAGGTGCTTTTTTGGTGTTGAAAAAGGACAGGTTTTATGATAAAATCAACCCAAATAACAAGCTACGTATAGTCCATGTTTTAATGACTCGTCAGACTTATTCTTGCTTAAGTATCTCGGAATGGAATTTCTAAGCCCGATTTCTGAGGACTTTTATGGGGAGGGGTTACTACAGTTTATTAACGTAAAATAAAAAGCTTTATAGGAGCTGATGCAAACTTGTCGGACTTTTATTGTGCGAGCGTAGCGAGCAAGAAAAAAATGCATTGTTTTACCCGAACAAAAGACAAATTGCCTATGGGAGCATAGCGAGCGAGAAAAAATGCATATTTATATTTTCACCCAGAACAAATGATGAATTACCTATGCGAGCGTAGCGAGCGAGAAAAAATGCCCCAATCCCTGGATCGGCCCTTGAATCAGTGCTAAGCAGACAATTTATTTTTCCTTTAATTCTACTCGTTCAAAAGACAGAATTAACAGTCAAACATATAAGTGTGGTTCCTTTAAAAACCATTCGGATTAACGAAATCATGCATACAACAAAAACACAGACAATTTATTTGGATAATCTCCCAATCGGCGTAATATTCAGTATATTTTTCAGTTGTTGTGTTCCTACATTTAAACTGTGTATTATTATACATTATCATGATTTAAACTATAGTACCGTTTGCTATTTAATAATGATAAGTTTCAAAAAGATAAGGCATTACAAAAATGACGTTCCCAGAGTAGGATATCAACTCATGACTCAGGCTTGAGACGAAAACAATAGTAGTAGGTAATTAATTTGAATAAGATAGAACTGAGGCAAACACATGGCTCTAAATCAGGAAGAATGACAGAAACAAAGCATTTATTTTTATTTGCGCTTTTCTCTCCGATAACAGGTTAACGAAAACTTGATTTTCTTAGAAAAAAGAATTTTGCGCTTATTTAAATGCAAAGTAAAATTTTAGGTTCGATATGCGGAAACAGGAAATAAAAATCGGAGAATCTTAATTCAAACTCCGCAATGACTCGCAGTCCCTGACTTTTGCATGAAAATCGTTATTTCTTGCCCGGGAAAATAGTAATCAATATTAAAAAAAGACTTAAACAAAGTTTACAGCATTTCCAGTCATAGTTATTTTGTTTCCAAACTATTTTCCCATATAAAGGTTTTGTTTTTATCTTTTTTTAGAAAACCAGGCTTCAGTAAAACGTTGACTTTACATAGTTAATCTTTCAAAATTTGTGAAGGTCGTGTGTTCGAATCCCACACTCGGAAAGTCTTTTTCCCAATTTTGTGACGATTTTTCCTTTAGAAACTGAACATGATTTAATTGCAAACAAAACTATCTGGAGTTTCGATCAGGAAAATGTATATAAAGTAAAGCATTACAAAGGTAGGAGAATGAAAACTGAAGCAACAGCTGAATTTACCGCAAAGTTTATCAGTACTCTTTCAAAACATGCAGAAACGGAATGCTCGTGTAAAAATCGTTCTGATCAAGGAAGATTAAAATGAAATCAGTCATAGGTATTTTAAATTCATGATATTGTTGTTTTAATCAAAACATTTATATCGTAAGTATTTTTATGATTATTATATATTTGTGTTTCCCTCAATGCTATTAACAGTAGTAAATCATACGTTTGCCACTGTCAAAACTAAAGATAAATATACTTGCACCCATAATAAATACTGCGTTAATAGGTAGGGAAATGTCTTATTTTGTGTCGGTCAGTTGCATGAGTGAAGTATGAAATAACCATATATGTAACAACGAATAATATCATTATGTATTTAAAAGCTTTATATTCAATAGAATCCTTCAATCGCAATAAAATTTCTCTGTTTTCAAGTTTCAATCAAACGATTAGTACATGTATAATAAATTGTGAATTCATACGATGCGTTACATATTGTATTTTCTAATACCTCGGGAACTCATCTGTAGAATACTGTGATTGTTTCTATTTCATTAGCACTGTCAGTTCAATCACCAATAATATTCGTTCTTTATTTCCCCAAAATACCACATAAAATGCTACCGCAATAAACGCACGGTGTGATATATCACTGAATGAACAAAACTGATAAGCAGGTGAGGTCGTTCCCACCCCGTCCAACAAACAAAACAAACGTTGTTTTGATCAAATTGAACTTCTACGGACCTGAAATCATGCGCAGATATAATTGTATGTCATATTCATACTTATTGTAGAATGATAGGAATGTCAGTGACAGAAAAAACTCCTTTTGGTAAATGAGCATATGCATTGTAAAAATTACCCTTGGTATATCAGTAACGCACTGAGACTTTGAGCTTTCAAACTTTACACGTCAATGGTTTTTGTGTAACAACTTAATAACTTTTATAATGCTAAAAGCGACAGTTTATAAAGATAAGACGCTTATTAAAATATAGCAAATTCATGATATAAGTTTTAAAATAGTGTGCTTCAGGTTGCAGAATCTCTGTAGGATATATCTGTTCGTTATGTGAACATCAAATTTTATTTTTTTTTATTTTTTTTTTTTTTTTTTTTGCATGAGAATTGTTTTGCTGTGATTCCCATGAGTTTAATTGATGTCTCACGGTTTCTATATCTTTTGCCAAATGATCCTAAACCCGTGCAGCCGCAGCATTATCATTTTATTTGAACCGTCGTAAACTACAATTATTTCGGACATGTACAACACACTTTATAGCCTATGCTTTGTTGAAACATTTTTCTATCACGAATTTCTAGACTTGGCGATTGCTAAACAAAAATCGCGCAAAAATAGCATGAAATTCCCGTGTTAAGGTAAATGCACGAGTTAGCTATGGTCTATGCTTTAGAATTTCCAAGTGTTTAAACAGTTTTAAGAACGTATTGGATTCAGATCCTTGTGTCATTTTCTTTGATGTGTAGTAGATAAAATCAATCAGATAATGTACTAATGTTATGATTAATGTGGTCTCTAAATTTGACAAATACTTAATAAAATAAAACTGTATTAAACTATTTCGGCTTTGTAGTATTCACTACTCTTCAACATACGTAGATAATTGCGTAACAAGTTGACAGCTGCTTATACATGTATAAACATCGTAGGAGGTAATGACATAACAAATGCTGTTTCAAATGCAGCACAGGTTTTTGAGAGGTATTAGTATCTTTTTTACTTTTGGGACATGTTTACATCATAGATTTTAACACATTGCGATTGCTGAACAAAATCAGCGCGAAAATAGCATGAAAATCCTGTGTTAAGATAATTGCATGAGTTAACTACTGTATGATATAGGTTTTATTATTTTCACGTGTTCTTAATCAGTATTTTAAACGTACTGGAGTCAGATCCTCATATGCATTTCTTTGATGTGTAGTAAATACTATCAATAAGTTAATGTACAAATGTTGTTGTTCTTTTTTTACAAATAACGAAACTGTATTAAAATTCTCTGGCTTTGCTGTATTAATTACTGTTGAATTTACATAGGTAATTGCATTATGAGCTGAATATATGAATATCTTTGGAGGTAATACTACATTTATTTTTTCAAATGCAGCACGGTAATTCAAAAGGAATTAGTATATTTCAG
Organism: Mercenaria mercenaria; assembly: GCF_021730395.1. Lineage (NCBI taxonomy): Eukaryota > Metazoa > Mollusca > Bivalvia > Venerida > Veneridae > Mercenaria > Mercenaria mercenaria. Next base: position 2,780 of record NW_026460847.1, on the reverse strand, counting down.
CACCGTGCCTGAAGTTAAATGTTTGTTAAATGCGATGAATATATATAGAATGTATATTTTTAGTAGTGTTCCTGTGTATTATAATATTTTCAGTTTAACATAAGTATTGTCAAATCAAGTCATTAACTTAGAAATAAAAGCGCATAACACAATAAGCCGGAAAAGATATGCGGTAACATAAATATATAATACTGTCTTGTGAACGTAAAAAGATATTTAATTGTAATGAAATGGGAAATTCCCCGGTTCGAGGCGTATCCCCAGTACGTTGGTGTGTATTCATACGAAATTATCCAGTTGACAGCGTTTACAAACTCGCGCACACACACAAAGCCAACACACGAGGACAAAACGAACAAACAAAGGAACACACACACATACACGCGCACACACACAAAGCCTACACAAGAGGACAAAACGAACAATAAAGGAACACAGTGGGGCACCGTCTTAGAACGGTCAGTGGCAAAAACACCACTGGGGAGCTTAAACCGGTTTATGGTGCGCACCCAACCTCACTCTTACCCCCACCATGTTCCAAAGACACGGGACAGTGTAAATAAAAGTAATCCCCTCCAGGTGAATCTCTAACACACGTAATGGAAACAAAAAGGCATGGCATGTAAAACACAAAAATGCTCGTGTATAAAAATATAAAAAGCAAACCTTTAGAACCAAAAACGTATGTATTCAATGCCTTTTCAGAAGACAGAGCAACAAGAGAAGCACCCTTAAGGGTCCGACGAAACAGGCCAGAAGACAGATATCAAAACAGTTCAGTCCTGGTAGGATTTAAAAACTGCTTATCATAGAGTCCTCCCCCTCTTCCGTCAGACACTATCAAAGAGGGAAGCGTAGTGTCCAACTGTAAACGGGTTGAACATTAAACATGCGGTATGTCTCAAAACAGTTGGGTCGTAACCTCTTTTAATAAAACGTTTTATAATTTTACCAAAAACATTTGGAAAATTACCATGACCCAAGATCTTACGAAGTTTGTAAATAGAAAAAGTGGAAACTCCACGGGTCGCTCAATACAACAAAAACGAAAATGTTGCAGGCTCGGTTTGATTGAGCCTGTTCATGGACCACATCCCCATAAAAAACGGGTGTAGGAATACCTTCTCGCAGAAGTGTCTTTAAATTACTATTGAATTTTAAAACTAAATCAGAATTACGATAGTAAAATTTAGCAAAATATTTACGCCATAAGATGTAGCCTGAGGTACATCCCCATCCAAATGGGGAAAATTTACAATACTAAAGTTAAAATCATCCCTCTTGTCATAAATTTTGGTATGTATAATATTGTCATAAATAGAGAGATGTAAATCTAAAAACGAAGCATCAGTATCCGAATTGTTAGTTTTAATTAACTGAAGCTCCCTATGATAAATAGTACCCACCAATTGACCAAAAAAACGGATTATCCATATTAAGAATATCATCCAGATAGCGTGATGTATTATTAAATGCAGTTATAATATCTGCCTGCGTATCTGGAGAAAGGCTCAACATAAAGTCTAAGACTAATTGAAAATTACAGCCTCTATTGCATACACAAGGTTTTTCTTTGATCTGACCTAGTGACCTAGTTTTTGACCCCAGATGACCCATTTTCAAACTTGGCCTAGATTTTACCAAGGCAATCATTCTGACCAAATTCCATGACGGTCAGTTGAAAAATACAGCCTCTATCGCATACACAAGCTAAATGTTGACAGACGACAGACAGACAAACGACAGAAAGACAGACAGACAGACAACAGACAGACGCCGGACATCGAGCGATCACAAACACTCACCTGAACATTGCTAAGGTGAGCTAAAAAGAAGATTCTGGAAAAACCAAGAACAATCCAGACCTTTAATAAGTATTGTGGTAAACATTCTGGAACACAATAGAATCTAAAGAAGTTATTTATATGCATGGTGTCTCAAAACTAGGTCAAGCTTTACAGTCAACACAAAATGACAATAAATTAAAGCATAAGGTAGGAATGACATTTACATAACAATATTAATGGCACTATTTCCCAATTTCTTTCCAGAATTTATTTTTAAAAATGTAATCATTTTCCCCAATTAGCTGGAAACCTCTCTTGAGGGTCCTTTAAGTGATAATATATGTTGAGTAACCAAATTCTCCCTTCACTGCAACGAAAACTCTTTCCCTCTAGTAGTTGCACCTTGTTCGCTAGTGAAAGCTATAGAATCCATCCCAGGTAAGAAAGTTTACTTATGTTACCTTAAAGCCCGATTTTCGAGCAGGCCATTCAGGCCTTCTCTTCGAGCACCCTGCTAAATACCAAATCAAATTTTTCCTTCTGTCGCGTTCTTTGTGTTTTTATCTTTCGTTGTCAGATTCGTTTGTATTTTGTTGTTTTTTTTTTTTTTTTGTTTTTGTTTTTTTTTGTTTTTGTTTTTTTTTTGCCTTGGCGCGAGCACAAAAACAGCAAGCAAACCTTTCAAAATTTCGTTATGTTGCGTTTGCGTCTGCGTCAGGACGTCACAAGGAAACATGTACATTTAATTTCATTAGTTCTTAGTCCGTTTCTTGCTGTCGTTCAATGACAGTATAATTATGTCATTTAGGAACGATCGTTGCGATAAGAATATCTCGACTAAACAGCAATTTAAAAGCTTTTACAAATAAAATACAACCACGTGCGTGTAAGTCAAAACAGATATTTAGAATTTATCAAAGCTAAGCTTACTTTGCAAATCTCTATCGAATGTACATTTAATTTGTTTCAAGTCTCGTTCACTTTCGTTTGGCC
>NW_026460846.1:0-2716 GCF_021730395.1 Mercenaria mercenaria | reverse complement strand
TGAAATATGATGCCAGAGTTTTGTCTCTTGTGTCATATGATGTGGTTTTAAGTTTGAAGCAAATCCATCTTGTACTAACAGTGTAGAAATGAATGCTGATGCCAGGGCAAGTAGGACAGCTCTCCATATACTTCATATATTCAAGCTAAAAATGCTTCAAATGAATTCAGATTAGCAAGTACTTACTTGCCTTGTATATAGAAACTCAGTAGATAACAGGACAGCATTAACAAGGTGTCTCGGGCTGTTGCTCTCTCAGAACTGTCTTCAATAGGATGTCTTGTACAGATGTCAACTCATATAATACCTGAAAACAATAAAACTTATATATATTTTTTACCATCAAATAATGTAAAGAACCAACCTCAACTACTTCAAGTGACTGACCAAAATTGTTCCAACCCTCATTTTATTTTCTCTAGATGAAAACAAATATCCTATTATCTGCTTTCAGTCATAATCACTGTATTACTTTAGTGCAATTTATGAAAGAAATTTAGTAGAATGTAACAATGCTTTAATAATTTTTACATGTAAGTGCAATTTGCTCTGTCTGCAATTCTAGATTAAACACTGTATTGTGAAAAAATATGAAGAAAAAAATACTGATGATCTACCCATATCTAAAACTTTGGTATGGGCAAAACGATAATTTCAAACTACAGTAATACAAAATATGTATATGCCACTCTGTTAGTTTCTATAGGATGCCATAATGTTTGACTGTAAAAACTAATTGTGTTTATTGGCATTGGTTCTTCTTATTCCTTTGTGAAGGTCAACAAGCAATTTTCCAATTGTAGTTTTACTATTTTAATATTAGTATCTCCATAGTATAACACATCATGAACATACATAATATGAACAATACATACTATAAATAATACAAAATAATTTTATTCATTTTTGCGATAGAAGCGGCGTGTGTAGGCATGGTTACGGCAAGTAGGTGGCACGATCACGTGACGTGTTCACTCGGGCATATTCATGTAAGGTTAAATAACCGTAACGCAGGTATTCGGCCTTTCTGGCGTTAGACTTCATTCAATACACATCGCTGAAATTTTAATAAGTTATATTGACTTGTATACGCTATCTATAAGTTACAATGCCTGGTAGAGGGAAAGGCGTGAAGAGAAAGGCCAGTACTCAGCGACGGAACAATGATGAGCAGGCAAATACAAAACGTCGGGATGACGACGAACAAGACACTAGGCTTATACAGCCAGACCCAGGTAATTTACATTCTGGTTCTATTATAAATTTTGATGATATTATTAGGTCAGCGGGCATATTGCCCGACAGGTGTGGTGGCAACGCAGATGAAAATGCGTCACGTCCAAATACTAGGTCTAGATCGAATCGTAGACGTACTTGTGTTGAGCCGTTATTAAATGTAGGCGAACAAGAAACGCATAGGAGCGCAGTAACACAAGCAAACGAGTCGGCCAACACGCATTCTGTCGAACCTTTAGGCAATGATTTAAATAGTTCAGGCAGTCAGGATGACTTAGTATCTCCATATTGTCAGTTTATATGTAACCTTTACGATTCCGACGCCGTAACACGTGCTCTCGCTATTCCGAAAATGACACGTTTGTTGCATGACGATATAGCGGCACACGTGCCTACAACAATCAAACAACAAATAGCTAGAGGTGAATACGTTAATCTCGCACCTTTATTAATGGGCGCTATTGAATTAGCTGATTATTGTAGGCCTAACGGTGGAAGTTTACATCTTTCAGATAACGGTAAACTCGAAACACAAGCTAAACAATGCAAAGAAAAAGTCGGTTGTATTGAGAAATGGACAGACGCGTTATTGATATTTACGTTTATCTACCTGTCGTCACATGTAAACAAAATATATGAAAGTTTACATTATATGTGGATTATTCGGGAGTGCGCAGCCAAGCAAGGCGGCTTTGCCTGGCGGGAATATGACGAACAGTTTCGTCTCAGGCAAGCATTACACCCCTCGTCATAGGCATTCATTAATAATGAATTGTTATGGCGTTGTGTTCAATTGCGCCCCGTGTCTATTAATTCAGAAAAGATGCCCGTGCCACGTAGTCGTAGGTTGTGCCGTCAATTTAATGATGGTAAATGTTTGTGGCCCGAATGTAAATTTACTCATTCTTGCTCGGAGTGTGGGGCCTCCCATTCAGCAGTTGATTGTTATATGAAGTCGCGCATTGAAAAACCGATGCTTCCGACGAGTACTTTCTGGTACCCGAGAAAAAGTAATTTTCAAAACAACTTCAGAGGCAACTTTAACGCAAGAGCCAGAGGCCGTGGTGCATTTATAGGTTAGAACCTCAGCAGAAGCTCAAACAGTCGGCAGAAAAGCACCCCATGTTCCACAAAACCTTGACATCACACTTTGGCATTTACGCCTATTAACATTTTGGCTTTATGCAGATACATTTCTTTGTATAAACACAAAAAATCATCATTGTCAGGATACTGGTTATATGACCCAGGGAAGTGCCTACGCCTTTAGTATCTTGAACAATGGTTTGGGTCCAATCGCTAAGGTGACTATGTCTTAGACTAGCTGACAAACGATGTAGAATGTCCTTTGTTAAAACGTAAAGCTGTTGAGACCAAATATCTCAGATACAGAATTTTCCTCTGGCTACTTTGCCTAAATGATTCGTGTACCAATGATTCGTAAATGATTTTAATTATGAGCTAGACAATTTCAGGGATC